>NW_010431034.1:509-7856 GCF_000710305.1 Buceros rhinoceros silvestris | reverse complement strand
GGAAAGAGAACATTAGAGCGGAGATGGGATAGGAGCATCTCGAAGCACAAGGGTTTCCTCAGGGAAGAGGGATCAGTGTAACCTCTCCACTGAAGTCACAGCCAAGCTCTGAATGCCAACCCCTATTAGAATAACTTTATCACTAACACAAGGAGGGATTCATAACCCACTGTGTGCGGTTACATCAACACAGTCTTAACTAAGCAGCTCACTGACACTAGCAAAGAAAAAAGAATTAAAACTCAAATTTACCATCTAACACCAAGTTAATTCACTATCTAGGAAAGTGCCCAGTAAGAGAACTTGCAATTACCAAGTGCCCAGTTAACTCAAACTGTGATGTGGATTTAATTGTGACTTAAGTACCACACAGGTATCTCATCTACAATTACTTATGTACTTTAAAATGTTTATATGAGGACTCTAAAGAGAAAGCAAAAACAAAACAACAGTTTAAGATGCCAGGGGACTATGTTACGTGCAAAGCTGGAACTTGGATCTGCAGCTAAGCTCCAACAGACCATTTACATGTTAAGTTTTTAAGATAAAAGGATAGTAAATCATGATTTACTATCATTATGATCCATACTGCCAGCTTTAGAACTTAAATCACAGGTTTGATAACATTTCCATAATTTGAAAGAAAAATAGTATAAACTACTGTACAAAAGGTGCCCTCAAAGCAAATGGGATTAAGAAGGAATAAAATTTTAAAAACACCCTTTCATGCTATTCTTGAAACAAAAAGGTGCTGGGTGGGCAGCTGCAGAGATAGCAGGATTTTGAACAAGTCTGCACTGATGTGTCTGGGAATCTTTCAGCCTTTCCAGCAATCTATATGTACTAAGCAGCTCTTATAAACTGAAACAATGCCCACCGAAACAAAGGCTGGGGGACATGAATAGACAGCCTTCTTTATTCTTTCATTTGTAGCCATCAATTTTATCAGGAAACAAAAGACTGTACTCTGCTGTCCAAAAACAGCCCTTTGTAAAGATTGTTTGAGCATAAAAACACAAGGGAGAGAAGAATTCAAATTTTCAGCAATTCTTAATCGCCGTGTTAAGCGTTTTGAATTAAGTAGAAATTGTAGCTTCAGATGTAGTGGGTCATATCAAGTTCAGCCTAACAGTACCGCAAGTCTTAAACCATTCCAACTCTACGCAAAAGAGAATGCTGCAATATTTTTATCCCCTTATCTGAGGCAAAAGGGGAAAGCTAATGAAGATTATGGGGCACATTATTGTAATTTATAGGATTTTCTGTGATTAGTCCAATTCCCAGGACTATTTCAAATATAAGATAATATTACTTGTACATTCATCTACGGAAGGACACTACTTTAAAAACCTATCTTTTAAGATGCGAAGCAATTACCTTAGCCTGTACCCATATGAAACCCACTTAATGGTGTTACAAAGCTTTGAACGAGCTCAGCACTTGGAAAATTCTTCTCTCAAGTACTAACAGACTTTGCTAAAGCAAAGTACTGTTACTATTGAAAAACTCTTCTGGTTTCCTCATCCTTGAAGGCTTTAGTTGTTTTTAACTGCAAAATGAGTAACAACCATCATTACTATCTCCAGATGCTAAAGAGCTAAACATGGTGCCAGATCATGCATATTAACTCAGTACAGATTAAATGCAATAGGCAAACTGCAATTACGAAGCAACATGATGTAAATTAGAAGTCCTCTGTCAAACTTATTATTCAATCTATTAAAAGAATTGGCTGTTTTGTTACATTTATGGCAGTCAAGTCTGCAGTTTTCATACCTGCTCCTCAGCTACTTCAGTTTCGTATCTAGGTATCCGAGCATCTAGAAACCTGTGGTTTCATTTCAAGGTTGTATTCCACAAAAAAAAAAAAAAAAAAAAAAAAAAACCCAACCAACATCCTATTGACAATCTCAAGTTCATAATTTTAAAGGATTCATGTTTATGTCTTTTTCTAAACACCACCAGTAAGAGTCTTCCAACAACACAGGCCTCGCACTTATGAAAAGCTTGTAAATTAAACGAAGAATACAGCCAGACAGGACTGTTTCACTCGTGTTTAATATATCCTTTCCATTTCCATAATTTCTAACATGTAGCCACATTGAGAATGCAATTCTGTAAAGAAACATCTATTCAAAAATGCAAGCTCATCGCACGACTGTAGAAGCAATCTTGTATCACAACACGCATCCTAAATTTGCAGAATTAGGCTTTCAAACAGGGTTGATCTTTTCCTCTCTGCATATGCCACACCACTGGAGTTCACTAGTAGCTATTAATCTGAAATATCAAAGTCTCTACTTTTCCACTCTATCTGCATGTACTACATGAGAGTTCTCAATATTGATCGTGCCAAAGTGCAAGGGAGGCTGTTTTTCAAAGACTGCTTTCTTTTATACTCAATGTAGCTACTCCTATAGGAGTATAGGAAAATAAGCCTAGGTAGTAAAATGAGAAACGAAGGGCTATGCGTCAGAGAAGACAGCATGCTATACAGTTATAATCGGACATAACCCAGCTGCTGGCTGCGAAGTCCAGCCAATTCACAGGGCATTATTGTGCAAAGCTCAAAACAACATCTGACATAATTATATGTATGACAGGGCAGGAACGGGGTATTTGAGCTCTCCCTCCTTAATAACCAACATTAATTTGCCATTACGACAGTAATATTCAACTTAAGCACAGATCACAGAAACATTTATGACTGTGTTTAATGACTGGGTGTTTCTTCATTAATTTAAAGGCCAGGACGGTACCCAACGCTCCTTCACCACTTAGGTAACTCTAGGGATTGTTCCATCCTTCTTTAGTTTTGTGCACATACATCATCTGTACAAGGAGGGTCTTATTCCAAGATGAGCTTATGGTTGCTACCATAAGACATATGAAAGACACTCTACTCTGCAGGATGAACTCTGAAATGCTTTAGATGCTGAACTTGAAAAGGTTCAGCAACTCCTTCTTCATCTCCAGCTTCCTACAAAGAAGAGCTGCAACAGCTTATGCCCTCACAACACTCAGTACTCCAGCAAATGTAGTCAAATACAATTTGCTTTCAACTGTAGATTGTAACTGGAGAAAACGAGAAGTGCCTTTCACTCAAATTGGTCTGGAAGCCAGAATTTTCCAAAGGGTGAGCTAGGCTACATTCTCCCAGAGGTCATTCAGTTACACCAGACAGGGCTTTCATTAAGGCACCTTCGCTTCTAATTAGTGCTTTGCTTTATGAACCAGGAGATTTTAGATCAGAAAATCCATCTTCTTAAAACAATACTTAAAGCTCTCAAGCACTTTCCCAAAATAATAGGATCTGCAACTTTTATGCTACCATCTGGTTTGAAATGAATTGCCTCAAACCTCCAGTGGCTACCACAGATTACTGTAGCTTTACAAATAGGAGAGTGTTCGTAGCCTATTCTGTTAACCCCAACTGAGAGACAATGTTCATTTGCTTTATTAAATGCAGAGACAAAGTCATAACCCGGTTTGGACTTCCCTCTTCCTCCAGCTAGGAGGACGTAGCATGCTGCATCTCCCAAGACACGTGGTTCTCCAGAAAAGGCGCAGCACCTCTCAGAGAAGAATGCTGCCTTAAAACTCCAACTGCAATAACAAACCCAAACGGAATTTCTGTAAGTCTAAGTCATATTTTTTAATATTAAAAAAAAAAATCAAACCTATGTTTAATATACATTCTCATCTCTCCAAGAGATGAAACGACCTCTCTCTGATTTGATAATAGGCACTGGATTGCTCACATTGAACGTCTCTGCCCATGAAAACCGCTGCTAATGCATACGGGAGGATGCTGCGTTTCCCTGACCGCAGGGAAGGCTGTGCAAGGCGTATCTGGAAGAACGCTTATGGAGGATCACAAATTTTTAACTACGTCTTCAGCTGCTGGGTGATAATTATATGCTAATTATAAGGAATGGAGGAGTCCCCAGACAAGTCTGCTGGTAAAAATATATTTTTAAAATATGTCAAGGAGCACCTAGAGGAGAGGATAAATGTGCCTTCTGGAAACATGATTAAATACACAAATTCTGACTAAAACCAAATAGTTTTGGTGAAATGTTGAAAACATTTAGCAGTGATATACCTTCCATCTTGGAAGCTGCTGATCCCGTATCTGTTTTCATAAGCCATTTAAAAACAGCAAGCCTAATTTCCCTGTGATCTGTCATTGAGGATCAAATCAAACGACGAACCACGCAGGTTCGTTTACACACCTCTCAAGGTGCAAGGATCAGCACCCAGGTGAAAAAGGGTCCCTCTTAGATCACTCACAAACTACAAGCAGGCTTTAGCAAAATACAAATCCTCCCTAAACTCATTCCGCAGTAACACACAACACCTTTTTTCCTCTCAAGATTCACCTCTACATGTGTGACTATTAACTCAGCCAACCAGTGCGTCTCGGTTCAGTGGTAGGTGAGGAGAAGTGCTATCATAATTACCACTGCCATTGGAAAAAACAGTAAGTATTCCTTCTGCTTTCTTCACCCCCCACCCCCGATATGTCTCATTGCATCTTACACACAACTAGTGCCAGTGGGTTGGTGGAAGCTCCCAGGCTATTCGGTAAGGACAACAACGGCTTCCTCCGATGCTGTATAACAAAAAGCAATTTAAAATAAAAATGCTAGGGAACATTGGAGGTTGCACAGCCTTTGGGGAACAGACTCATGTTTTGTATGTGTATATCATTTGAAATAAATTAAATTCTCATCATAATGGGAGCACTGGTAATACTGAAACTACTGCAAGTTCGCTAAACTTTTTTTTTTTTTTTAACTCAAAAAGCATTTACAAAACCAACAAGAGACAGGGAGTTTAACTGTTAAATGATCCTCTTACTTAGGCAAGAAAAGACATTCAACAATTGCTGCTCCTTACCACGTGGCAAGACGTCCCTTGTGCAAGACTGTCTGTATTGAGTAAAAATAACTTTACTCACAACTTCCTCAAGCTATTTTTAAATAAAAAGATGCACTTCTCTCACAACTAAATTGTCTTATGTCTCACAGTGTCCAGTTCTTTAAAAAAAAAACTGATAAATGAAACGATTGACATTAAAGCATCATTGAAACTAATTAAGATGGGACATGACAGGGCTCTTCCACTGATGTTTCTAGGAGTTCCTGCAATTTCTGGGAGCAGAAAGAAAAACAATAGATGAGAAGTTTTTGGATTTACACATTCACAACTAGATGAACTTCAAAAATATGACCATTTCAGGCAATATTTTATAAACGGATATCATAAAACCCTAAAAATTCATCTTTCCAGCATTTTAAGTTACTTGCCTAGGTAGCAGTACTACCCACAAAGAGAAAGTAGTGGAAGGTTTTCCAGAAAACACATAACATTTATTAAAAAGACATAAATTGGCAATACAAGAGAATCTATACCTTCTGTTACATCAACAGTATATATATATTTCTGAGCTTCCCTTACCTGCTCAGATCATCAGAACATGTTCAATACACATAATTATCACCTGTTTTGTCAGCAAATTATTTCAATTCCAAAAATTCACTATCCACTTAAACAACCTTATCCAGCTTATATATATATAACAGCTATAAAAAGGAGTGTGAAAAAAGTTTTTTAACAAAATAAATTTTAAAGTAATATATCCAGTTCAACAGCCAAAGATATATATCTATTTCTTTCTCCTCAGTTCTGCAATTATCTGAATTGAGGATGTCAGTGGTATCAATATCACCTAGACCAGACAGACAAGAATTAGAAAGCTCTTTGCTGCAATATCCTGCCACATTTAAGTTTTCAGATAGATTCTTTGAAGACAAAGCAAAACCAGAACGGAAAGATCTACAACCAAAAAGGCTGAGCCATTCACATAACTACCTTGTTCTGAGGCTTATGAAATACATTACAGAATGCATTCAACTCACTCTGAGAGGAGTTAATGATGTTGGAGTCTGATTTGTTAGAGAGACACCCTGAAACTCATTTTTTGTGCTTATACAACCACATATGTACTCTATTACTTAAAACAGGATGATTTAATCTAAAACAGAGGTGCATTATGAGAGACAGAAGATGCACCCACAACAGGAGACCTCACCGCCACTTCTGCTCAAATCCATGTTACTGTGCCTCACCCCAGCTCTGCCAGCGGCTACTGCTGGGGGTGGCTATGAGAGGGGCACAGCTGCCAAGAAATGCCATCGCTGGATTCTCAGCAGAGGCAGCTTAACAGGAGTGTCATTTAGGGTAGTAGCTTTATCACCTGGATACATTCGCTAAGACCTGGAATAAGACCAAAACTGCCTGCAGAGGGTAATAACTTACATCCTCTAACATCATAATTCAAATTCGAACCAGTCACCTGGCACAAACAGCTCCAAAACTCCTTTACTGGTTACTTGTTTGATTTAGAAACAGGCAACATCCACAGAGCGATCCGTTATATGAACCTTACACGTTAAAAAAATTACCCCTTCTTTGAGCACTTAATTTCTACTCCCCTTTCCAGTTCCATCTCTAACGGCAGTTTCATTCCTGTAAACTGATGCTAGCCTTCCCATGGCTTCTTCAATCCTGTTGTTATCCCAGTTCCAAAAACCAGAACTGGTGTTTTGGACAGAAAAGCAACCCTTGCTCCTTTCCCCCTCTCTTCTGTAGGGTTTTTGCTCACACTTCCAGACTCATACTGATCTGTTAACTAGCAAAACAAAGCGCAGTTTTCATTCCTTTACATCCCATACACATCACATATTGCCAGAAATCTAAAGCCCTGTTTCCCAAACATAAACAGCACCCACAGATCTGCCTTAAAACCTACTTCCAGCTACGTTCTTTCAAGTAATTTCATAATGATGGATTTTCTACATCACTGACAAATAAGGAAGTGATCAATAACTCCAGAAAATAAAGGTAGATAGCTCTTGTGCTGCTGAGAGGAAAAACTAAGCAGAAAGGCTCAACATTTCAAAAAAAAAAAAACAAAAAACAAAAACTGATACTGGCAACCTTCTACAAACCAGAAGCAGTAGGCATGATGACGGGGGAAAAAAGTTAGCACTGCATCTAGCTTGTGAGGGTTCTTTGCTTAATCCATGAAAGAAGGAGGAAAAAAAAGAAAGCGTTTTAAGTGAAAGTGTTCTACAGACACAGGTCTATAAATCTGATTTCATACCCAAGTTCCAATTTTGTTACACACTATTAAAAATCAACCCTAACCTGATTTAATGGATACCCAAACAAGGGGGAAATTGGATTCCCCAACCGTAACATGCCAGTGACACTGAGTGATACATAAAAGCAATACGGCTGGTTCCTGTCCTTAATTCATTGCTTGTGCTTTAATTTCAA
>NW_010431034.1:0-357 GCF_000710305.1 Buceros rhinoceros silvestris | reverse complement strand
TTTTTAAACTCCGTTTGGGGGGGGGGGGGGGGGGAATGGAATAAAAGGTTACTGCAGAATTTGTGCTTTAAAGATTTATTGCGATAGGAAGACTAAACAGAATTGCAAGTATATACATTAAGACAACACATAAGGGAAAAAAAAAAGCTGCATGTACAAATCTGCCAAGACACTAGCATTTAGAGGGGAAAAAAACAACAAAAAACAAACTCAATTAAAAATCAACCCGTACAAAAAAAACCAAGCCAGCAACAGCGAAATAAATTTTTAAAAAGCACTCAAAACCTAACACAACACAGCCTGTAAGTGTCATAGCACAAGTTTCTGAACAGGGTGGCTGCTCCCACATGGAAGACG
>NW_010431033.1:645-1037 GCF_000710305.1 Buceros rhinoceros silvestris | reverse complement strand
AGTTCCAGCAGACATCTGGTAAGTTGAAGTCTCCCACAAGAACAAGTGCTAGTGATTGTGAGGCTTCTCCCGGCTACTTATAGAATATTTTGTCTGCCTCTTCATCCCAGTTGGGTGGTCTATAACAGACTCTCACCATGATGTCTGCCTTGTTGGTCTTCCCCCTCATATTTAGCCACAAACATTCTACCGTTTCATCACCACTGTTGAGCTCTAGACAATCAAAACTCTCCCTGACATACAGGGCCACTCCCCCGCCGCTCCCTCCCGGCCTGTCCCTCCTGAAGAGGTTGCAGCCATCAAACACAACACTCCAGTTCTATGAGTCCTCCCACCACATCTCCGTGATGGCCACTATATCACCCTTTTCCTGCTACACAGTGGCTCCCGCT
>NW_010431033.1:0-467 GCF_000710305.1 Buceros rhinoceros silvestris | reverse complement strand
CTACCCGGTATCCCTTGGGACTATGCTGTCACATTTCACACATCCTGCTGGTGTGGCAGACGCAAGGAACTCACTAGCACACTGTCCCACTAAGGCTGATGTGCAGCTCTCAGGCTTAGTTCCAGCAAACCTGGTTTTATCCCTTTCCCCCTTCAAATCTAGTTGAGCCCTTTCAATGAGCCCTGACAGCTCCTGCACAAGGATCCTCTTCCCCTTTGAGACAGGTGTACCCCGTCTGATGCCAGCAGGCCTGGTGGGGTGAAAATCAACCCATCATCACAAAACCCCATGTCCTGCCAGTGACACCAGGCTCTGAGCCAGGTATTGACCTGGTGGGTCTTTCTGTTTCTTCCCTCATCATTCCCTGCAACCAGAAGGATGGAGGAGAACAGCACTCGTGCTCCTGAGCCCTTGACCTGTTGTCCTGGAGCCCTGAAGTCTTTCTTGATTGCCCTCAGTCTTCGTGT
>NW_010431032.1:11373-17879 GCF_000710305.1 Buceros rhinoceros silvestris | reverse complement strand
TGGCTTCCCTCCTCACGGCAACGGCCGCGGCGCCGTGCCCCGCTCCCCCTGCAAAACCGCCCGCGAACCGGCGAGAGCGAGAAACTCCTCACAGCTGAGAAACGGCGACACGCCGAGACCGCCCGCCCGCCCGCCGGTCGCGTTCCGCCACTGGACCGGCCCAGCTCTGACGGTAGGACACTGCTGCCAAAATCAAGTACAAGGGCTCCCTGTGACAAAGGCGCGCTAAAAGAAGGACCTTCCCCTCCAAACCTCGGCCTCTACCTCCTGTACTGTCACAAACAAACGTTTCTGAAAAGCCCCCAATAAATCCTCTGGCAAAAAAAAAAGGCAGGAAGACACTTATTGCTCAGGTGCGACAGGCGAGGATGGGCAGCAGGCAGGAGATGACACTCGGGTTTATTTAACGCGTATTTGTAGCACTGACTGCTGCTTCTACCATTGATAGGCTGATACTCTTTTGAAACAACAGTGACTACCTCAACAAATTCCGTAACCCTTCTCTATTGTATGAGGTAACATGCTGATTCATGCCTCAGGAGCAGGCAAGTGAGGAGCTGGAAGCGACTTACTGCAAATGTCTAAATCACGGTGCTGACGCTCGTGAGTTGAGCATTTTCCGACAGCCATAAAACTGTCCAGAGTTGTCTATAGTAACTTTTGCCACACTGAAAACTATTTTTGTCTATATTTGATAGTTTTTCTGATGACAGTTATAACTCAGTGATTCGACCATCAATACGGCCATCCTTTTCTAGAGAAGTGTACCTACACGCGAACGAACACGCTCCCTGGGCGTTCCAGATTATACCAAGAGATGGCGCTCAGAGTCCTTGCGCCAATGTCCTCGCTTGACCTCTCCAGAAGTCCCTAACCACTGTTCGCGTCTCCTCTCTTTTCTCCTTGGAACGAGAAAGGCACATTATCGAAATTCTAGCATACCTTAATAGTTCCCTCAAAATTACCGAGCTGTATCTTATTTCTCTTACAGATGTTGCAAGCCTTAATTAATACAATCAGTACTAACAGGGACTCATAACGATGAAAATGATTTGCAAAAATTCAGCAAGTTACAATGTGACTTGAAATTTATTAACACCAACCCCTCAAGCATATGACTATCCATGATTTGAAATTGTGCATATCTAGTAGTTCACCTATCTTCTTCTAATCTTGCATTGGGCTAGCCAGCAAGCCAGCACGCGTAAAAACTCCTGCTGAGTCCATAACTTCACACGTGCAAGACAATTTAAAAAAGATACCGACACTGTTTACTAAAGTAAGGTTTTAGACACATGAATTAGAACACAGCAAGATTGGACTGCTACTCCACATATTGCAGCTGGCTTCCAGGCGTCAGGGTCCACCTGAATAGCACATCTGTACGCTGAGGATCCCCCACATTTCTCCTAGAAAGGCTCCGTTTTTGCTATGGCTAAGCTGCCCTTCTTGAGTGTTCAGTCATTTTAAGGACTTGTAAGGACTAAGAATAGATCATCAAGTGCATTTAGCTGCCATAGATCCCTTTAGCTTCATTGGAAATCAAGGTCTAGCATTTCAGCATCGGTGAAAGGTTTTGTTGTTCAAACGACATTAATTTTTTGGTGCTTAACCGCAATGTATTCTTCCACGTTAATGCAGTTCCCTGTAATAACAACAATATATACACTAAAAGTATTTTGACTTTTATTTCTGGCACATATTTAATTTAGAACTGTATGTGATATGTGACCTTTCATTATAGAGTAATGCAACTCCTGGAAGTAACTGTTTGATTCTTACTCCAACAATAAATTTGAAGCACTGACGATTTTACTGTAGTAACTGGGCATGATTATTTAAATCATTACCAAACCACCACTCTTTCTTTTCTTCTGCCCCACAACCTACATTCCAACTTCATGTAACACTGCCAATCTGAGCATAAAATTCACAGTGCAGAAATGGAAGGTGCACTTCCCGGCTATCAAAACAGTGCTCCCACTCCATTCTTAGTGTGGCAGATACATATGTATCACAACAATTATGATGCATATTTCTGCTTTCTGTTATTGCCTTTATAAGTTAGACAGATGTACTTAAATTAGTAATAGGGAAACCTCAATTTAGTCCTTAAAGATTGTATGATTTTTTAAACATAGGCAGCTAAAATTAGATATCTCAGTGGGCATTTAAGTTTGTACATACGTAGTTCCATAAGTGGTATTTTGAACATACTATCTCACAGCAATTATGCAGAAAGCAGAAAAATGCTGTGTGATGCAGATTCATTGCTGAAACAGGTCTGTGGAATTATATCCATGCTTTGTGACTGCAGTATCAGCACTAAGAGTATTTTTTTAACCTGTGTACCCACAACTATAAGACTTGAGGACTACGGAATGCTTCCCTGAAATATTCAGAAACAGGCACTTTATTAAGGAAATGTATATTGGAATCACTGCAGTTTGAAATGCTATTATATCTGATCTTCAATACATGTTGCTAGCTAGAAAGTAAATGTGCTGGGTTTGGCTGGGATAGGGTTAGTTTTCTTCATAGTAGCTAGTATCTCTCCACATTTCTGGACAACTCTTCAAAAATCTTGACTGACTATTTTCCTATTCACATAATAGTTTGACATCATGAAGAATATATTTGCTTCCTGTTCTGGGGAAGAAGTCAGGGAGACCATCTTTCTGTGTAATAAATTCTGTTTTGTCTTCGACCAAAAGGAGATGTTTTTTCTTTGTCATTTTAGCTTGTGTCACGGTTGAGAATATGACAAAATAAGGTTGACAGTAACCAAAAAATTAATTGATTCTTAACAGATACCAGTGAGACAATTCTGTTTTCCAGAATACCTTAAATGGCTGACTTTTCCGGCACAGAGCCTCTCTCCATATTCATCTCCTGAACTCGGGATTCTACGGGAGGGAATGGAGCTGGATAGTCCCCTGGAGTCCTTCTATGCTGACATTTGTTTTACATATTTTGAGAAAATTATTTTCCTTTTGAGTTAGAATAGGACTGAATCAGTACAAGCTGGTTTGCTACATTGCATATCATATTTAACGGTGGAAATGCTTCTATTTCCTAATTTTATTCATTGTAATTGTCTTTTTAGCTACTTAACTGAGAGCACTTATTTGAGTAATGATTACTTAGAAACATCTGCAGATTCAGGCTTAAATTTGAAAGAGGAAAAGAAGTTGTTTACTATATGTCAGTTGTAAAGCAATGTCGACTCTTAAACAAAGCCAAAGAAAAAAAAGAAAAAAATAGCATTTTTATTCAAGCTGAAGGGATTGTGATGCAATTACAGCCATTTAAAAATCTATCGATTTCATAAACTCCAAATATAATCTTTGGCTGACAGAGGCTGAATCAAAGAATGATCTTGAGTTGGTTAAGTGACAAGCTGCTGCAACTATTTTGTTCATTTTGGATTAACAGTTAAAATAAACGCTCTTTGATCACATTATGGCAGACGGATTAAATGATGTGCCTGTGTGCTGGCTCAAAGAACTGCAGAGTTATAAAGGTGAAGGCAATTTTCTAGTAGTACTGTGCAGTACTGCTCAAACAGGGTTCACCATGGAATAATTATACAGCTGCTGAAAAATGAGAGATATTTGGGTCATGTTCTTAAAGGTACTTAACTACCTAAAGGTCCATGTAATCAGCTACTGCAACACTAAAAACACTTGTGCATTTTTACCTGCTGAAATAACTGATGTAGCTGTAGACTTCCCAGGAGGCACCAGTCCGTATATTCAGACACCTTCAGACTATCAACTTCATGCTATGAATTGCGATGCACAGATCCCAGATCCCTGACTTAAATGGAACAGGAGTCAGCATTTCTCCTCAATATACAGCTAACTCTAGAAGCAGAGTAGCTGTGTTAGTGCAGTACTGAACCTGATCTAACAAGAGACATATTTCATAGCTATACTCTTGGTGATTCCATACATAGCTGAAAGGAATTGCTGCCTTTCTGTATTATTTTCTCATAAAAGGTAGATAAGCCTTACATCACAAAAAAAAAGAGACTGTTTCCCAGCTCACTTGGACACATTGACTTGTCTTCAATGTCCATTCAAAGTTCAAATTTTGTGACCCGAGTATATGAACAGACTTTTACATGGGTCTTGTCTTTAGATGCTTCTAAAAAGCAAGTAGGAACAGCTAATATTACTGTTACCAATATTACTCTAAAAAGGAAACCACAGTGCTTTTAAAATATAGTCTGAATTTCTCTGTATTTGAGATCTTTTACTTTCCTTATGCAGACAACGTATAAAATCATAGCCCATTCCTGATCTGATCCAGATACTTTGATTACAATATTCAGCTGCTGGTCTGAACCACAGCCAAAACGTAAAATGAGCCTAGAGCTGATTTTACACATATGATAAGGAACATGTATAAGCTGCTTTGTAAAGCCCCTCTGGCTGCCAGGAACTAATGGCAAAATAGTCTTTCTGGATTGGCTTTTTTTTTTTTTTTTTTCCAGTTAGCTACACAGGCTAAACAAATGCCAAGCAGCCTGGGCCAAATGCATGCCTGTTTTGAGGTTTTATTGGCTTGTCCATCTCTAATCACAAACCAAATAGAAAATAAGCACTTTAACTGGTAATATATTCAACCCTTATTTGGTGGGAAAGATTTTTAAGAGCAAGAGCTGCAAGTTTTACAAAGTGATATAAAATAGTTTACAACTCACCACCAGCCACCTCAGAGGGACAGACTAATGACGAAAGATAAAATGCAAAAAGGGAGACTTGGCTATGCACAACATTACAGTGTTAGAAGGTAAAAGAAAAAAAATTGTTTAAAGGTCTCTAAGGGTGCATAAGAAAATCTGCTCATAGTGAAAAGTCTTGCTGAGAGACCTGTAAGTAAGTGTTTAGGTTTTTATTTCCTCGCAACAGTGTATCGCCTAGAGGAAATAGTCCTGTTAGACAAAGAAACGCAGGCAAATTCTTCGCTTAGTTTAGGCTTGTGTAATGACCAAGTTCAGAGAACCTGTTCTGGATTTCCTCAGCCATAGCCAGGACAGGGTCTGATTACACGTATAAGGGAGCTATCAAGATGTAACTTTGCTGAAATCAGCGTTCTTAGTTCTTGGCTTGACAGGAGATCCTTGGCAGAAATCAACCAAAAAGTGTAAAACAGTTATGTGATTGTCCTCACTCTGCATTAGGTGCTTGTGCTGGCCACTGTATTAGTTACATAAGTTGGCCATTGTCCAAGGTATGAGTTTATGCATAAGACAACCAGTATGTCTTGGTCATAGGCTACTTGTCTAATGCTGTAGCTTGGTTACAGGAGTATCAGAAGGGCTTAGTGCAACTTTCTGCTGCAAGAACCGTGGCCCAGTCAAACCTTCCTTATTTCAGTATCACTAGAAAGGGAGTGAGAAGCTGGAGTGGCTTAGCGTTATCTTGGTGAGATCTCTCAGGGAAAAGAAGAATTCTTTATCAGCGACAAGTACTCATACAACCATAGAGTCTCAGTTGTCCTCATCTTTAATGAACTCATGCTTATGCCCTCACTGTGGCTCAGAAAATAGTTTTTGCCCAACTTTATGGATGGGGAATTGAAACAAAAAGAGATTAAATTACCTGACCAAGGACAACAAAATAAGGCATGAAGTGGGGCAAGCAGTTAAACCCAGTGAGGAAAAAGCTTGGCTCTGAAAATAACAGTAAAATATGTGTAAATCAAAGGTAGTATGGGAGAACAGAGAGACTGAAATTCACAGCTAGCTCAACAATTAATAAGAAATGCTTTAACAAATGTGGACTTTGAAAGAACGTTGCAAAGTTTGAGGAATATATTACTTACATATTTGCAGAAGTCTGGCCTTAGGGGCTAGACAGGCCTATTTCAGAAATCTAAATAGAAATCATATGCATGAGAAAAAGCTACTTTTAGACATGAGAAAGTTGTAAAGCAAGACTGCTCAACTTCCTATCAATGTTTGGGAACCAGCTAGTAATCAAGGATTGCAAGGAAGCTGGAGGTAATTTTCATGAAGACAGAGGAGAGCAAAGCAGAATTAAGACAGGTGGAAATGCTTTGTCAGCTGCTGCAGGAGGACCAGTGAAGCTGCAGCTTGTATGTTTTGACTTGCCATCCAGATTTCAGAAGCCCTTTGATATAAGCTCTCTGTGGTCCACTGAATTCATAGATTTCAGTAGTAGAGCAGGTGCACTCCTCCTAATGGTGGGCACCACATGAAGTCCATCACCGTATGACATTAATTCCAGATACTTTTCCATATATTTACACTTTCATATACAACTACCCAACTCTCCAAAAGATAGAAATGCAAAAAGCACGGTGTCCTGATCTACTGCAATTTTCCCCCTTTCAATGCTCCCCGGCCTCTTTTTTACCCATTCCATTTTTATATGTTCCCTATATAGCTTATTTTAAACTGACCAAACCTATCAATTTTATCTGCTTCAAATTGCAAACACATACAACTATATGTGTGTGTAAGGCACATACACTCT
>NW_010431032.1:5250-11290 GCF_000710305.1 Buceros rhinoceros silvestris | reverse complement strand
TCTTTCTCTCTCTCCCTCCATATAGAGCAACAGTTTCCCAGGGCATCATTCATCAGTGTTTTTCATCCCCATCTCAAGGAAATCCTGGAGACACTAGGGGAAAACGGAGCACCACTTCCTATGAAAATGGATGCTAGGAGGCCTGCAAGTCTTTTGGGGGAATACTTGGATCATAAATAATTAACTTTCAGAGTCTAGGTCTTGAGCAGAGAGGTCAACATCTACTTGTTCTAAAAGCCCCTCTTCAGTGCGAGTAAGTTTCATAGATACTTTGTGGGACCAACAAAAGATGGAAAGTTTGAGTGAAAGAAGTGTTTCAACTGCTATAACTTATCTTACTGCAAACACTGGAAATTTTTCAATACACTGATTGCATTAATGGTGACATTAAAATCTCAAGTGTTCCAGAAAGCAGTCTCAAATGGAACCAAAGGAAATGCAACTCTAGTGATACCGGAAAACATAAACCATCAGAAACACATTTCTAAAAGACCCCCAAAGAATGCGACTAGCAGTAAAAAAAAATAAGATGGAAAGAAAAAGACAGAAATCCAAAAGCAGCAGAAAGAATAGTATGTTTCACAGAAGATTTTTTCGACAGTGAGTTCACCTGTGTCATTAGTCTTCCCTCATACTGCTGGTGCCTTTCACATCACTAGCATTGCCTATGTGAAAAGGTAGAAGTACTTGCAGAACTTGCCAGAAAAGTCTCACTCCAGCTCTTAGTTTTAATTTTTTGCATTGATGGTTCAGGTGAAATCCAATGGAATTCAATGAGAACATTAAAATTAAAGCCTGAGTAAATGTAAACAAATGAGTAGCCTTACTAACCTCAGTGACAATGGTTGGAATGTTTATCTATTTTAAATTACTCCTAAGCACTGTTCTCACAGGTTTATGACATTAACTAATGTCCGTTTAAATAAATGCAGACTTAAAGAAGCTTCTGTTCATGCCAAAAAAAAGAAAGTCATAAACAGAAATCCGGTCAGCGAGGATGAATTAACCGGAAGGACTAAGGAGACCCTAATCCCTGCCATTGATCCACGCTTTCCTAGGCCCCACAAGCATCACCCACACTCTTGTCTTCTCTACGGTTACCTAACTCTCACTGTATGGAAGAAGAAAAGTGGTGGCACAGCACCCAGGATGTCTGCATTTGAAGATCTATGTCACTTTTCTGTCTTTGGTATAAAACCTGGCCCAAGGGCTTGTCCTCATCATAGGAATTCTGAGTATTGTCCTCTTCCCCAAGTTAGAAACTACCCATAAAACTAAAGCTGACAGAGCTTTTCAAGACTACAGAAACAAAGGCCATTCTTTACATATTTTGTAAAATAAGCTTTTTTTCCCTAATACTGCTTCACCCGTGGCTACAGAAAACTAACTAAATTCTGCTGCTCTTGGAAAAAATCACAGAGCATGATTCCAATAATTGAAATGCCTGCTCTGGCAGACACAACACAGTACTCCTCTCTCACATACTCACACAGATGCAATTGGCAGAATTGTACAGGCATATTGTTCTGCGATGAGCTATCCAAGAACTGAAGGTTACCCAGTGACTACCAGCCATTTAGCAAGTGGATTGTGAAGACAGTAATTTTAATCACATGTAGACTTATCTTCTACTTCTAAAGTAGAAATTTTTTTTTTTTAAATAGGCACTTTTATGTTTTGAAAGTGGAGCTGAAGCATAAAACATTCTAAATCTCATCCTTAATGGCGCGCCTCGAATCCTCCTCATTTTTGCTGTGCTGCGTGGTGTAAGTGAAAATAGGACGCAGCTTGTGGGTTTGACATCACTCATACACCAGTAATATTGCTTGCTTTGCTGCAGCTGGCAATCTTTTACCTTGAATGCAGAGTCTAGAAGATCATTACTGATTAAGGTGTTGTGATATGAAACATCATTTCAAAGAAACAGCTTCATAAAATGATGGGAATATAAAAGTAGACAGTGAGGTGGCCTCAAGGATTTGCAGAAATATATTCAGAACACTTGACAGTTAAAGGTGTAGTATGTTTCTTAAAGTCACTGAGTTAGAATTTCCCACCTGGATTCAGATGTTCAAATAAAGACTCTTAATAATTATTAATCACCACAGGGAACAAATGGTTATCTAGAAGCCATGTTACCTTGTTACGCTGATCATCCCATATTATGAAAACACCAGTGAGACTCTAACTTCACGTATGATTCAGTGGGTATCAGTTTCTGACATATTAATATATTCAGAGGATGTTCATACCTATCAATTAAAACCATGCTAATGGAACACTGTCTAGATAACAGGAAGCAGAGTTGAAAGCTATTTCTATATTTTGGAAAAATATGAAAGAATATCCATTCAACCTTAAAAATTATTGTTGTCAGTGGGAATCACCCAGTCAGTGCTCCACTTTTCTAAAAATGTACTAGGAACTCTTAGTATAGCCCAAGTCTGTCTAAGACACCCATACAGTAAGCGCAAAGCTACCCATTGGAGCAAAGTCAATTTTTTTTGTTTTGACTGTGAATTTCAGAGATAATTACAACGAGTATAGTCATTATGTTCTGGTGAAAAATGCACACATTTCTGCACCCTCCCAAAAGGAAAAAGCTGCAAATCTTAGAATCATGGAAATGAAGGGATGGAAGAGCCTTGGGGGATCATCTAGTATAACCATCTGCACACAGACAGGATCAAACATATGTGGAAATAACCAAATCTTCAACCTTCATTTTATCTTGCTGTTGTTTCATTGTGAGGCTATGGGCAAATGTTTTTCTCACCTTTCTTCAAGTTTCCTACTTAAAGAAATTTACATACATAATTTTGGAATCGGTATCTGAAGAGTGCTCTGAAATTTATCATTAAATATTACTTTCCCATCTTAGTTATGAACCATATCTGTGCTTTTGGTCCCACGTATTGGAGGGACTCAGTATAAACAATACAATACAAGACATGGAAATGTTATGTCACCTTGTAAATACCAGTCTATACAACAGAGATAAAAAACACTGGTAGTCTGAGAAAGGAATGAGAAAAATCTAAACTGCAAGTCCATGGTCTGGGAGAGCAACAGAAGAAGACAAGCTAAGCTTTTTGAAGACTGGTTGAAACCTGCATAAATCACCTTTCTTCAAGTTTCCTACTTAAAGAAATTTACATACATAATTTTGGAATCGGTATCTGAAGAGTGCTCTGAAATTTATCATTAAATATTACTTTCCCATCTTAGTTATGAACCATATCTGTGCTTTTGGTCCCACGTATTGGAGGGACTCAGTATAAACAATACAATACAAGACATGGAAATGTTATGTCACCTTGTAAATACCAGTCTATACAACAGAGATAAAAAACACTGGTAGTCTGAGAAAGGAATGAGAAAAATCTAAACTGCAAGTCCATGGTCTGGGAGAGCAACAGAAGAAGACAAGCTAAGCTTTTTGAAGACTGGTTGAAACCTGCATAAATCACAACAAACTCTGATTACACAGTTTCTTTGCCAATTATCCATCATATATGGGAGAGGTCCCATGAAAATCGTAAATTGCTATTTCTTTGGCCACCGGTAGGACACAACAAATTCCACAAAATGGATCTTCTTAAGCTCAAGCCACATGCATAATAGCTATGCAAAATTATTATTATTTTGAATATGTATGATTATTTGAGGGGAAATAATGAATATGTGTGTAACTAAGTGATATAAGCCTTGGTTGGGGCAGTATACGGGGTGCATGATTTGAGGAAGAGATCCTCCTTGCACCTGGAGCTTATAGTAAAAAGAAAATGCCTGGTTCTTAATGCTACAGTGCTATTAGGAATTTTATTTCCAAATTTTTGGTAACAGAAAGAGTCACAACTTTTTTCTGTTAGATCATAGATAATAGTTCTCATGATACAATAAACACATTTCTAAGATTATAGACAAAGATACCGAATTTCCACAGACTTCAGGAGCTGAAGATTGGTTTGACAGCTTTATGTAATTGTTAATCAGCAAGTTCGAGTGACTACTTAAAGACATGTAATGAAATTAATAGCAGAATGACCTGTGCAACTTTTGTTCAAAAAGATCACAATATTTAAAATATGGCTGAGTGATAATGATATTGCTGAGAATAATGACAAGTACATTATTGTAGGACCAAACTCTTCACAGATGCCGCCAAGAGCTTCTGATGCCAATGAGAGCTTTACAGACAGGAAAGATGGAAATAAATGAGAGTTTTTCGAGAATAATGGACCTCAAAATGCAGAAAGGAAATATTTACAGTGAACTTGCACAACATGAAGAGCTTCCTAGGATCCCCTTATTTTAACTACAGTCACACCTCAACAATCCAAATCTGCCTGCAATTTTCATTTTTATGAAACAAACAAACAAACCAACCAAAAAACAAAACCAAAATCAGATCATGCGAGCAAATGTATAATCACCAGGAGATTGATCAGAGAGACAAATAACTTAACAACGCCCAGCCACACTCAAATCTAAGCGCAAATCACAGCAATAAAGGAGCAGATACCCACACAGAATGAGTTGAGTCCTTCACCCTTGCCAGGGGTTAGACAGTTTGTACTCGAGCCCTGCTATGGGGATTGACTGCAGAGAACAAGGTGTATGAAAGGGCCTCAGTGGGAGCCTCATCACTTTGCTGAGGAGCTGCACTTAAGCGCTGCCCTCACTCAGGGCCTTCCTGAGCTACAGTGCAGCCAAGCCTATGCTTGGGCTTGTACCTTGCTGGTCCAGAAACTGGCTCGACTTCCTGGCTGGCACCCAGATGCTCCTCATCACAAGAGACTGCTATCCCAGGACCACTGGGTAGTGGCTGACCCTTGCCAGCCTCCTCAGCGCTTCTCATCCAGGTGCTCTGGGTCTTTGCTCTGGCTGTTTCCTGATTGTATGTAAAGTCCTCTTTCAAGTGATTTAGCTGTTACCCGTGAACTGCAAAACACCCACAGTTCCACCTAGGTAACAGTGCGCAGGATCTCACAGTCAGATTCCAAGGAGTTTTAAAATTGTTTTGTTACTGTAAACCTTGTCACAGATGCACCGCCGGTCTTCTAGCAAACAGAAATTACCTGGATATCTGAATATCCTTTTCAATTTATGTATATTAATTCCAAAAGGGTTTGGGCTTTATCTGGTTTTGGATTGTTTGGGTTTTTTTTAAGTTAAATCAGTCTATGCAAAATAGAAGCTTCTTCTTCCTGTTAATTAAAGGAGCTGCAGGTGTGGGAGACCCTAACCACAACAAGAAAGGTGAGGGTCTGCATGCAGTAAGTGACACAGAACTGTGTTGTACAGAACATCTCAGCATCTAGTAAATGGAAATAGGATGTTGTGGCGGGACAGAATGGGTGAGTGCATGACCCAGCAACTAGACACTCTACAACTGGAGAGGGCTGGACAATTCAAGGTAAACAAGCTGCTGC
Organism: Buceros rhinoceros silvestris; assembly: GCF_000710305.1. NCBI lineage: Eukaryota > Metazoa > Chordata > Aves > Bucerotiformes > Bucerotidae > Buceros > Buceros rhinoceros. The sequence goes on along the minus strand of NW_010431032.1, from coordinate 5,855 downwards.
CTTCCACTACTTCCCATCTGGCCACTTGTGCCCGCGAGCCAAAGTGTCAAAATACAACAATGCTTACAAATACAAAGCCATTTTACCCCGCAGGCAAAGTGTTTGCATTTGAAGGCCACTTTCCTTGTCTTGTCATTCAGTCTGGATAGACAATGCAGGAACCCTCAGTCAAACCACGTAGCACTATTTCCTTAACGTAAAATAATCCTTGTTTTAATATACAGCACAGTTTCTTAATTACTTTTACTGAAACCTGCAAAGAAATGTACTCAGTCTGAATTTTGCCCCAGATTTGCTTCATTAACAGTTTGAAGACCATGATCAAGAAGTACTCTACTGGCTGTAGCTCTACTTGACCAGCTGCGCCCTCCTTCAATGCAGCAGCACTTTACAGCCACCCTTAACAAAACAAGAAATAAAACAGTACCTCACCCAGGAATGCAGGAGACATCGTGTATCTGGAAATACAGCAAGCTCAACATAAAAGGTACTAATAATCCTAAGCAGCCTTCACTTGCAGTACAACCAGTCATCTTGTTTCAGTTACAAACAAAAAAAAAAAAAAAAAAAAAAAATTTTTAAAAAATTCCGAAAAAACCCCAATT
>NW_010431032.1:0-5224 GCF_000710305.1 Buceros rhinoceros silvestris | reverse complement strand
AAAAAAAAAAAAAAAAAAAAAAAAAGAATGTATAGTAAATCTCGGAAAAACTCCATATTAGTAGTTCAGTTGCAGATGGTCATTTTCAGTCAGCTTGCAAGTGGATGGATTAAGGAAAAAACCTGGGGAGCACGAAAGGGGAACTGGAAACTAAGAAATACCACTTCTTTGCCCACAACACCATGATATATGCTCCTATATATAACTACTTTGAGGATTTATTAGATTTTGTTGGAGCAACTAATGAAAGGGAAGGGATGAAGTATTGTCATTTGGCATCCACTTTATAGGCACGCCTAGACTGAAAACAAAAATCCTAAATGCATGTACTTTAACTCATACTGGTTTTAAGCCCTGAGAGCTAAATCAGGTAAAACAACAGACAAGAAGAGGAAATTTGGGTTTGTCTGGGGTGGGTTTTTTTTAAGAGAAAAATTTGGCATATTTCAGGTTTAATACCTTCATGTCTTGATGCTCTCTGCCACTGCCACTGATTACAATCAACAGGAAACTAAAATGCTCCAACAGCGAAAGAAATTAGTCTTTGCCAGGGATATGTCTGGAACTTTCTACATTACCCCATGGCAGAGCAAGGCAGCCTAGCTATTCTGTGGGCTGTGCTTGCACTAATACAAAGGGAGTTTTTATCTATGAACTGCTGCAGGACAAGGTTCAGTAAGACATTTTAAGCCTAATCTTGTGAGTCACAGAGCATTCCCTGGCACGTATTAAACAATTTCAGCTTGCACTAATCTCAACAGGCTTTGAGGATACAAATCAGGGACTTTTTACTCAATTCTACCCTCATGCTGAACTTCTGTTGAAGTCTGTGGAAGCTCTGTGTGTGTGAAGCAATGGCCCTTCATAACCAACTACTGTCTGCAGCAAAAGCAGCTGCATCTAAAAGTTTAATGCATTTAAAATCAGCCTTAATCTTAGTAATAAAGGCTACAGACGTAGCTGACTAGGCCTATCATCTAAAACTGTGTTTTCTTATGAGGCTTAAGAGATTTAAAATAGATAAATTTTAATAACGGCAGGCTTTGCTGCTATTGATTTCTGCAATATATTCTAACCTATGACTTTCCTTATTCCTTTCCTTCATTTTTTAAGTTAGAACTGCTTTCTGGGTTGGATAAAACTTCATAGAAGAAACAAGCTATGCAGATTACGCCATTATCATTCATTTGGTTATAACCCTCACCAGAAGACCTCACAGCACATTACAAAAGCTGCTAAGAGAACCCTCTGGCCTTTCTTACAGAGCGTTACCATCTCATCATGGCACACGGGATGACTATACCCTGATAAAACAATTCAGAATGTCCTAGGAATATTGCGTAACTGGAGCCAAGGACCCCTGCCTCGTTTCTGTCCTGGAAGAAAAATTCACCAGTGAAATGGGCAGTTTTCATGAATTAACTGACCTTTGCAAACCCTCTTTGTTGGAGGCACTGGAGGGTGGTAAGCCTATTTCACAGCCCAATCCAAGCTAAATGAATTCTACTTTTACTGTTTTCTGTATAACAGACAGGCCATATTAAGACCAGCAGGAAGTGACGTTGTAGACACCTCCCAGAGGTGTCAAATTTCTTTCAGATTTGACTAGTGAAAGCAGATTTTGCAGCATAATCCGCAGTTGGTATGTACAGCTTTGAACTAAACCCAGTTATGACTTTGGCGCTGATGCTGCCTTTGTAACTCTCAAGTATTTTTTTCACCTTAATGGAAGACCTTTGAATCAGGGGACACCATTTCAGGCAACTACAGAAACTCAGTTTCTCAGCTAAGCTCTAGAAGGCCTGTAAGTTGAAAGGCAACCAAAAGCAGTATCTGTGAATTTAAGCATGTCCATTAAGAGGTATCTTCTGCTTTTTTTCCTGCTTCTGAGACCTCGGCATAGAAATAAACAGTATTAAAAAAGATCAAAACCGTGGGACAGTAAATGGTTCCATACAGTTAAGATGGATTCCTTTTGTCTCAAGCTAGGACTGAGTCTCTGGAGACACCAAAAGCCTTTTGTGAGAGCGTTCAGGTTATGCACACTCAATGTTCTCAATGGATCAATGACCTTAGATGACCTGCAAGAAACTCAGGGTTTTGAAACAGTGCTGGGAATTAGGCACCGGAGTCAATTAATCCAGAGAATGGATGTGATATCCCTATTATCCTGATGCCAAGCATGACGCCAGTCTAGTGAGGTGCTTCTCAAAGCAAGATGCTCCACAGTATAAACAGGTTCAGAACTGTTGGCATCAAAATATTTCAAATGGCTACATGGTCCCTTTCCCTTGAGAGATCTCACTGCAATTTTCATCTGATTGAAAGCCATTTTGGTTAATGCTGATTTGGGCAATAGCAGACTTAGCACTGTATTCAGAGTCCAGGGTTCTCTTGTCCTGGGCGTTACATGGACCTGACATGCAGCTAGAGAAGCTTCCTTGGTTAACATGCTACTGAGACACGCTTCACCTGTCTAGGCAAGCTCTGCAACATGGCAGCTTCGAAAAGAAAAGCTGAGTGGATAAAAGGCTGCATGGCAACGAACAATAGTCTTTATCAACATGGGGGGAAAAAGGAAAACAACCATAAAAAACCATACCAGATGCATCCACGCTCCCCATGTCTACCTACTGCAAGATGGATGTGGTGGCAGTTGGGCCTGACTCAAGCTGTATTGGGAGTCCCATGGAAGGCATCGTTTCCCAGGAGTCAGTGATCTTGAAGAGGCTGTGTCTGCTCTATTGGCCCTTACGCTGTGGGCCAGAGAAGCCCATATGTTATCAGTGTAATCTGTGATTCATAATATCTTTGGGAAAGATAATGTGTATGTGGAACAACAGTGTATTGATCCTGACCAGAAGACTATTGTGCGTCAAGGAGTCAGAGACGCACATCACACCTGACCCGAGCAGTTGCAGGACTGTGCTGCAACACACAGCGCTGCATGCCCAGGGTAGTCTCCAGGCCTGCGTTATGCTGCACATGTCCCTTGGCACAGGACAAACTCAGCCAGCACGTTGTAACCGAGGAGCCCGCAGGCAGCTTCCACTCGCTACTGGCAATTATGTGACCTTCGTGGCCTTGCCCTTATCTAAAGTGCTGCATGAAGTTCTTATGCAGACATTATTTACGAATAGGGTGGTAATCTTGTAAGAAAGTTGTATAGTAGCTCCAACAACCAAAAAGGAGGAACCTTTCTCCACACATGGGATCTGTGCAGTGTGCAATGGGAAAAATCCATCTAATCCAACTAGCGTCTGTCCAATGCTGCACGAATGCAGGATTCCCACTATCTGAAGGGACACAAGATTTATTTGCTATCCACATTCCTCTTTCTCTTCTATCAGCTATTTCATCAGGCCATTTGCTGATGGTTATTTCTCACCGAGATCCAGAAAGAGACCCGCACTGCCTTCCACCCCACTCACACCTTCCACTACTAGAAAAATGCTTGACCATGCAACTTTTCCACTGAGTCAAACTTACTGTATGGGAGGAAACCCATACTAAAATTCTCACAACACATGGGAAATTCCCCTAATCTGGTCAACATGTGAAGTCCTCAAAACCCTTAGGGTTCAACAGACAAGTTCACTAGAAGTCTTATTTGTCTGTTTCCATGTAAGACTAGGAATGGCCAAAATTATTACCTGGTTTACTGACTGAATAATAAATTACAAAGACTTCCTAACTATTCAAATACATAGCCATCTATCCTTATTTATAAAATACCATCAAAGATTCTTAAATATAGTTAATATTCAGTGATTTACAGACCAGTTCAACAGTTTTTGGGTCTAGCTGTCACTCAGGCTTCTGACAGAAAAGGGTACCAAGCAGCACAAATCAGGCCCAAGCCACTCCAGACAGCAGTGTATGTCCTACCATGTCTCAACAATTAAATGGAGAATATGAGGCCCAAAGTATCAGAAGGCATGTCAATAAACAACACATCAATAGTAAGATGCTCTTAGACAAAGCAGACAGGACGGAATGGGAAGAGGAGACACGCTGCATTTTGATTCATGCCATTGCCAATGGTCACCTAGAGACAAACTGAAATACATCACTGTGAACGGTCCCTCAGGTGCTTTTAGCTGATTTTGGGATACTGCAACTCCAGCAGCAAGCAGATGTGTGAGCCCAGCTTGGGCTCAGTGCATTGAGCCAAAAGACACATCACAAATACTTGTACGTGCTGTTTGGAAAAAGTTACTATGGAGAAGTCATGAGGGAAAACCAAGCAGTCTACACGATCTGACCAATCTTCACTTTGCATGTACACATGCAGGCAGCTCAAGAGAATATGGTTCTCCGAGTCACTTTTCTGCCTTTCCTGGCTCTTGAAGTATCAGCGTGTGCTTTCCCACCAATTCAATGGAAGCAGGGGCAGGACCCTTTGGATGCCATGAACTGTCTATGGCTTTAGCTGACGAACCAGGAACCAGTACATTAAGATACCAAGTAATTCCATAGCCTTTTAATATAAAAAAACTGTAAAAAAAAAAAAAAAAGGAAAAAAAAGGAGAAAAAGAGCAGTCTTTACACTTATTTTTGTTTCACGTCAGCATGTCACTACTTTCAACTCAAAACAGCTCACAGTGCACGCCTTTGAGTAACATTAGAGAATAATCTAGCCCTTTTCAAGCAAATTCCTTTCAAAATAGGAATATTTGTGACTTTTTCTAGGTATTTGTCGTGAGAGCCATTCTGATGGTTATATGTATCTTGTAGAAGTTGCCTGTTGCTTCAATGTTCAGGAATGGAACTGCTGATTTGTCTTAAAGTAACAGTCTTAATTGAGAATACAGCCTCTTTAATCCCTGCTGGGTGGGGCTGTCACCTTGTTGGTAACACCATTCTTCTGCCTTTGAGAAAACAGCATAACATGCAGTGAAGGGAGCATCATTTATTCATGTCCAGTGTCTTCCTGATGTCCCTGCAGCTTGCCAGTCACAGCCTGTCAAAATATTTACATTGAAGAGACTCACTCTGAAAAAATTCTGGAACTGATAAAGACTTTTTTTTTTTCATATTTAGGGAATATTTAACGAATTGCTTCTGTCTGAGTCTTTGGATTTCAAGTCTGCATTTCAGTTCGGCTGTAAGGAAGAGCCCGAACCTGCCCCCGCACTACAACACTCCTGCCCTGCATCCTGCGAAAAAGCCAGGGCCCAACATCCCTGGGCGCGCAAGGACGTGAAACTTGGGCAAACCCTGC
>NW_010431031.1:59897-61061 GCF_000710305.1 Buceros rhinoceros silvestris | reverse complement strand
CTTGGAGAAGAAAGTGAGTTCGATTATCTTACAGCTGATACTTGTGAGAAAAAGGCTGAGGAAATGTGCATGAGCTGATCGTGAGCTACTGGTTTAGTCAAAAGGAAGTTTTGTCCAGTAATATCCAGGAAGTTGTTAAGCAAATCATAGCTGTGGAGAACAGCACAATTTAAAAACGCAGAATCAACAAAGTTCCTTTTCCACAAAATAATCTCATTTGTGCCCAGCCACTCAAACAGAAAAATACAGTGGAAATTTGCTGCTTACTCTTCCTCCTTATAAGGAGCAGTGCACGTAATTCCAAAGGTGTTGGTTGGTCGGTGATTGCTAGTTTTCTGCAAAATTTTTGCTAACATTTGGAAACAGAGACTTTCCACACGAGAAGAGTGTGGCTTTTTAGTGCATTTCAATTAAAAAGCTCTTGCCACAGAAGATGGACTGCTGATCCTAAGAGATGTCTAGATATAAACATCTTTGTATGACTGACACTTTCTGTTGCAAGGTATGTCGAGGGAGGGACCGTATGAAGAACTGTGTTGATTAAGAAGTTGTGAGATTTTACCTTTTTTGGACAGAGATAAAGGCTGAATGGACAAGTCTGCCACAGGACCCAGATTGTGACTACGGTTTTACCTTCCACGGTGACACCACAATCAGATAGGGTCATTAAACATACTATTATGCTAATTATATTATTCAGATTATTATCTGAAAAATTACAGCAGTTACATAAAATACTTGACATGAAATATACACTCGTAATTCTTTTTTCACCTGAGGGAGCAGCAGATGTTCTTTCACTGCTTGGACCCAGTAACTTCACATGGCTGGCAGGGAACCATCCTTTCTGTCTCTTTTTCCCTCTTGCCTGTAAATGTATAAAATGGTTACTACACAATTAAGAAACCAAATAGTCTATAGACTGGAAAAAATGCAACAAGTATGTCACACCGTTTCGCCAACAAAAGACACAAAGTCAGGCTTCCAGACACCAATTAAATATTAAACAGATCTCAAACAGAAAAAAATCTAGCTCAAGGATAAAACAATGTAGTCCAAAGACAGCTGCACCGTAATGTGTTCTGGCAAATGTATTAATCCAAATTTTCAAGTGCAGGTAATTATTTCTATTGTAGGGTTGAAAATTTGCTCTATGAACCTTGC
>NW_010431031.1:27488-59771 GCF_000710305.1 Buceros rhinoceros silvestris | reverse complement strand
TAGGGAAACTCTAGTGATACCCAGAAAAGAGGTAACAGTTACCATCAGCTGCTTTTGAAAATCCCAAGTGTTTAAAATTGCTTCCTAACTAGTACAGCATGTGAGAGTTTGAAAAGAATTTTTTGTCTTTGCTTTTTTAATCCCACAAGTAAAGATAATCTCAGCACACACGAAGAAAGAAACACATTTCAGAGTGCACAAAGATATTGGGATGTAAAATAGAGCACAGATTTTTGGAAAGTACCTGCAGAGTGAGCTCTATTACAACACAAAAAAAATTTCAAACTAGCAAGAATTATATATCTTAGTTTCCCTTCCTCTTTTTTTTTTTGAAAAATTCTTCTTCCTGAACCAGCCCTAGGTTTGAATACAAACTCTTCATTTGTTTTCCGTCTCTATTTTTTGTACATACTATGAATTAATTTTCCACTGTTGTTAATTCATGGAGCAACCCTCAACTTGCTCACTGTGATCTGTAAACTCCTCCTGACACACTCCTGTACCTGTAGAGGAAGCAGGTTTTAAAAACAGATGCCGAGCAGTTACACGAGCTGTGTTCTAAATGTTGGAGAGGGGAGATAGGTGTTACCAAGTGTATTCACTCAAAACAGCGCGTGTGTGCAGCTGTAGAATTCTTTGGGAAAGGCCAATTAAGTGATATTAAGAGGACAGAACCTTCTGTTGTGCTGCTCAATCCCAATATTGGAAATAGCATTCAGCAGTGCTGCAGCTTCAGCTAAAAGTCAGCTAAAGAAAAGGGTAACAAAGAGACATTATATAAGAACATTATTTAACTTTTTGCATTGGTTGCAAAGACGAAGGTTATTATGGACAGGATCCATGGGGCTCTAAATGTCAAAATATCGGCTGCGACTTCAGAATGTCACGTAAAAATATCATCAGAAATTAATCTCTAGGTGGGGGAAGGAGAAAAGTGAGAACAGCAATCTTCACCGTCAGCTAGCTACTAATTCCAATTCCCAAGAATTCTTGTTCTTTTATTAGAAAAATTTTACAATTTAATGTTTTACCAATTGAATCCTAACCAATTTAAGCGTCAGCAATCCTCCTCCCTTTCCTGTGACACATTCATTGACAGTTTTACTATTTTCTGTGACCAAAAAAACCCCAGCAACCCAATTTTTAATTGAAAACTTTTTCCCCCCAAATATAGTTTATACAAGAGGAAAATAACGTTCTAGCGGCTTTTATTACACTATACTTAGTTGTTTTTGCAAATGAAACCCAAGATCACCTCCTTGTTGTTCATGAAGTCACAATTATTTCTCCTTCAATAACTACCTGCAACTCTCCTTGCCACCATCCACTAGCATTTTTCTTCAGAATAAGTATTAGCTGTCCTGGAGCAAGACTGAGCTGTTCAGCTCCTGACGCAGCATAGGCAGTAGTAACCTGAGCAATTTCTGAAAGATAGTACATTAATTGCATATGTTATTTTTTCATTACAGTCTAGATTGACAGAAATATCCTCGTACATATCTTGCAGCTAAGCACATTAGCCACCAGTGAAACACTGCTATGAACCTAAATGCTCTTAGTCACTTAAGAAACAGTCCTAAACGTAAAAAACTTATCACATGCTTACCGGGTTTCTTGTTTATTGTTCCAGTTTTGCCAGCATTAGAAGCCTACAAAGACACAACGGTCATCTTTAAATGTGTAATAAAAACAATAGAGCTTAAGTATGTGGATAGAAAAGCATTCCACAAAATCAAGATTTTAATTTTGAGCCCATATTTAATAAAATACCATCCTGTACAGTGTGACACTGATTTAGCACTCAAGCTAACTAGGCTTTGCATTTCTGTCAAGCATATTATCCCCTGCTTTAAATCACTAAGAGCTAGATATCAATACCAATAATACAATAAAATTGAGAGAAAACATTGTGTTTTAATTCTCAGAATATGAACTCACTTCTTGATCCTTTGGTCTGACGTAATTGCAGGGAAAGATTCCAGTTCTTCCATCAATACTCCCTGTCCACCATTCCCCTTCCTTCTGGGTCACTAGGATTTCCTCACCTTCCGTGAAAGTCAAGTCACCAGGCTCAGTGCTTGAATACGAATAGAGCGCAACATACTCTGTGCAAACAGCATATATAAAGAAAGAGACAACAGTTTCAGGTAGGAGGATAAATAGGAGGATACATCAGAAGCCAGTAAAGGTATCTCTGATATCTGTGTGTTCGCAATAGGATCATGTCTTCACAAGTTTGTGAATCAACCTACTTGCTTGATTGTAATCACATGTCTCCTTGTGCTTACAACTCTGAGTTACGCGCACACAACTTAGTACAGACAGATGAATTTGGTACAGTGAGAGTTACTACCCTGTGGTTACCCTGCAGATGAGCAGAGGCCTATAGACTACTGCTTGAAAACTCGCCTCTTGCATTAGCCATTCCACCTCACCTCTGTGTTTCACAGAAAGCATGTACCTTTCATAACTAAAGCAGGTTAAAACCATTCTCATCTGACTAATACCGCAAAAAATGGAAAAAAAAAAGGAATTAAAATACAATTGAGGAAGCATAGAAATACACTACATTAAAAGACTTGGAAAGTGCTTCCCACAATGTTTTCTCCAGTAATATTTGTTTTCTTTACTCCCTACTGATTAAAAGAGAACAATCCACACTCTGGAGACCAAAAATCCCTTTTCATGTCTCTACAGTATAGTATAATACAGTAGAGAACAGCAGGAAGAGAACTTGGCTTATGGGTAGGAGACATATTTAATTTTTTGGAAATAAATTAATGCTCAAGCAGAAGTCTTAAAATCCAACCCAAAATCCAGGCCTATGCTCAGCCTGATTTAGTTATAAGCTTTAAAGCCTTACTTAAGTTCCTGGTTTCATTCATGGCCTGGCTGGTTTGATCTTAAACTAGGCAGTGTAAATTTTCCTGGAAGATTTAGGCCTGCTGATGAATTATCTGTTTGGAAAAGATATCACCATTGATTCCTGTAAAAATTAATCAATCTTTTGTTTTACATTTTTTGATCATCATGGCTTGGCTTCGTGAACGAAGATCTGGGAAGGGTTTTTCCCATGCTCACTGCAAGCGGTGAGTGCACCCTTCGGGCCAGCGCGGTGGATTTTTTGGGTGAGGCACCAGCGTGCGCGGAACTGGCTCCACCCTTTACACCTGAGGTTCATCTGCCAGGGCCTAGCGAGCTTGGACGGTGGCAGTGAAGTCCTCGGGTCGTAGGTTTGTTTAGAGTTCCTGGTTTAGAATTCTCATAACAGTAGCTCAACATTGCACTCTACCTTTTGGACAAGCATTCAAAGTTCTGCTCAGAACCTCTTCACCTATTTAAATTTACTCACATACCATTAGGCAGACTTATCATTAAGTAGGATATTTCATGCTGTCTTACCCTCTCCTGCTGCATAGGACTGTGTATTAGGCTTTTTGTTTACAGCTGCATAAATAGCTTCTGGTCTGCAGAAAAGAAAAAAAAAAACCAAACCAAAGTTTGAGTAACTAAAAGGCTGATCAAGAACAAATCTCTTTCTTAGGATGAGACTAAGATAACCAAAGGGAGCTTAAAGTTGGTATTGCCTCTGAATTAATTGCAGGCTTCCCTGACTGTCAGTGACAGGTATTACTGATATTTAAGATATGACTGGCATCCAAGAGCACACCACTATTAAAAAAAAAAAGTACTGTGAACAAAGTCAAGAAGATATAGTCACAAATTACGATCTTCAAAAGAAGCACAAATTAAAGATCTTGTCTAAATTCTATAAGAACTCCCATCATAACACATGAAAAGAACAATACACTCACAGTAATGCAGCCAACGCAGCAGTAACCAGACTTTGTATTGCTACCTGAATAGCTACTTTGTAGCATTAGAACAGACATAATGACCATTTCAAGTAAACAAAAATACTCTGCAAGATGTGCCCTTATGAGCTTGCAATTATTTGCAGATCTCTTAGAAATTGGCACTGTCAGAGGCAGAATGCAACTACACAGCAAGAGAGCTGCCTCTGTGATGAACCAAAACGAAGTCTGGCACTGGATGAATAACTAAACCCCACTGATTTTTCACAGCACCCAGCCTTGGAAGACTGCCTGTTTACACAGTAGCGAACCCAGCATTACTTGGCTTGCCAGAATGAAATAATAGAAGCCTAAAATGCCATGGTGTAAATTCTAAACAGTATTTATATTCTACACTTTAGAGTGCAAAATTCCTGCAGCGCTTTAAACCATGTCTTTTTCCAAACTATTGAATAAAAGAAAAATAAAAGTCACACTTACTCCTCTTTCTTGATTTCACTCCCAGGTAAGAGCTTGACATAGGACTTTGGAAACCAACCTCTTCCTCCATGTACTTCTCCAAACCACCAATTTTCCTGCTGCTCCAGGACAGTAATGATATCATTTTTTGAAAAGTTCAAGTGGTTATCTTTTTTTGCAGTCCAAGAGCAAAGTGCTTGTGCTTTTAAGTTCTCGACAGGCTGTCCCTGTTAAGACAGTAGTGAAAATGTTGATTGACCACATTTCCCCAAACTGGTAAAGTGTTAAAAACAAACAAACAAGTATTGATGTATCTTTTACCAAATTTTAAGCTACCTACTTATTTGTTTAGAACTGTCTTGTTTGTCTAGTTACTGGTGAAAATTATCTTAGAATTATGAAATATACTGCATGAGTCTTCTTGCTCAGTGGTGCTTGGAAACCTATGTAATGCATATGTTTCACTAACCAATGCATACTAGTGGAGCACTCAGACCAGCTTCTTGATCCTCCAGCCTGTTCAGTGCACCCAGTATTAGAAAAGTTGTGTTTTGGCTTGGTTCTTCTTTAAAACAGTTTCATTAACATGAAGTTCTCCGCTCTCACACAACATACCTGTCCGTGAATGGGTGAAACGGATCCAGGGGACACAGTGCGAGTAAAAGCTGATTTCTGTTGCCAAGCTGTATTAACACTCAGGCTAGAAAAAGGTACGTTTTGGTATTCAGATTCTTCTGCAGATTTACTTGGTGAAAGTGGTCTGCAAATCGTATACAGGCATATTTAACGCATTACAATTTTTACTTAAAAAGTACCTCAAGCAGAATAACTTTTTTTTTTTTACATATTATATAAAACAGATATTCTACACAATGTGAACCAGACTATCAAATACTTAAAATTGCCAGGCTAACTTTCAGTTCGGTTCTTCAGTAAGTTTTCTGCATTTATATTTTAAAAACAAACACCAAATGAAACCATATAGCACATTACGTGTTAGCTAAATTCAGAAAAAGCAATTTTAACACAAAAAAAACTCACTCTGAAGCAGCTGAGGTAGTAGATAAAGATACTGTTGGAGGAAGTAAGGCCTTCTTAGGAGACAAAGATCTTTCTCCTTCTGGTATTTTTTCTACATAATTACATGGAAACCAACCAAAATGTCCTTGAAAACTCCCATAAAGCCAACCAGGCTCTCCCACTGTTTTTTCATCAACCTACAGATAGGAGGATAAATACAAAGAAAACACAATTAGCAGTGTGAAACAAACAGGGTGTCTAGCGTGTCAGCACCTGCCAGCACTCTGAATTGAACCATGTGAACAGCACTCATACAAGGATCGGCACTTCCTTTCTTTTCCCTTTCAAAATTGAGCAAATTTTGCCCTGTTCAAGAAACAGGGTGATGATGCAATTGCACTGGTTTTAGACACAGGTAGAGACAGGCCTCAGAGAAATTATAATCCTCCAATCAAGCCCCAAACATGCACACTGGAGATCATGTACTATACCTGGAGCCACTCTGGCTTGACAAAAATTATGGTGCATTGTGTTGTATTTTGCCGAATGCACAGCCAAGAGGCAGCGGCTGGCAAGAACAACCACTGCAGTTCTGCTTAGAGCTATAATTAACTGTGTCATTTGACTGCATCCAAAAAACACCCAAAATTCTGTTATTTGCTATACGATCAAGTACAGAGCATCCTCAAACATTTATAGCAATATTGAAGCCTCTATTATGCTGCAAATTAGCAAATTCATCAAAATTAGCTAAAAATTAGCAGCTCAACAAATACTATCAGCTAATTACGTTAGCTGAGGTCTGGGATGTACGTGGAGGAGGAGGCAGCTGTTAGCCTATTTCTAAATTAAGTTACCAGTAGTTCAATGACACAGTCAATTATATCTGAGAAGGAAATCAAAACAAAACCTACTTCTCTTGTTCCCTCTTTCATGCTTCATTGATATGAAAACGCAAATAAATGATTTAACACTGTTAAACTCCAGGCTAATACTTAAGTTTAATATTTTGTACCACACTGCTTTGGAAATTCTCCCTTATCACCTACCTGTATCACTTACAGTCTGAATAAGGAGGAACCACACAGACTTACATATTATATATATATACACTGATGTATATATATATATACACATCACATATATATATATACACCACAGTTCTAAATCAATTTTCACAGTCCACCAGAATGCAAATGCGTTAAAACATATGCTGACAAGTGAGGTAATTACATAAAAACCCACAGATTTCAACTAAGAAGACAGAAGGCATTTCCAATCTTATGGTCTTGCTGCAATATTATAGATAGCATATTCACATGAATCCAGGAAAGTGCTTCAAAAAATGGACACAGAATAAACTGCTGTAGATACTCTGCCGAAGGGAGCATTTATAAAGGACCAGCCAGCAAGCAGCAGAAGTCTTACGTTAACAGTACATTAGGAAACGGGATTATGGTTCAGAAGAACCTTTCACGTCTACTTGATTAACTAGGTTGTTTCATCTGAATTGAAATGGCATTAATAATTCTGTCATTTTATGTAGCCATTCATGTCCGTATTTTCCGCACTCGTACTTCAAGGCCACCCTGTACAGACACAATGAACTGCAGCAACTACATCATTCCTGATCAACTAATTTCAGGAAGTTTATGGTTAGAGCTCACTATTAGTACTCTAAACAGATTCTCAAACACCTCTAGGATGTGTAAGATCCAAAGAAAGATTTCAGTTAAAAAAAAAAAAAATCATCCAAAACCCACCTCCCCCCAGAAAACCCACAAATCAAATTTACAATTTGAGTAAGTCTTAAAATATATCGAAATAATGCTTTTGACACTTAAGACCTTGGTGTATTTCAAGGCTGGGGAAGTGAGGTTGGGTTTTTGCAAGCTAAATGTCAATGGCAAATCTTACCTGAATTATATCCCCAGTATTAAAGCTCATCTCATCGTGATTCCTTGCTTCAAATGGATATAAAGCTCTGTAATTTACCAAAGCAACTGAATTCCTAGACTCTGAGACGCTAACTGCATTGCCTGAAAGAGTAAGAAAACTAGTTACCACCCTGACACAAGTGAAAGACATGTGCTTAGTTGGAGCCCCATCACTCTAAGCAACAGGTATAAATATAAGAAAGCTTTCTTGCCCCAAAGACACTACGCAGGTATCGAAAGTCATCACTAGCTACCACAGGCTGATAGGATGCATACAAAGCACAAGGTTAACACGCTAATCATAGCAAACATAACATAGGCAATAAAATTATCTTCTAAAGCGAAAAAATGACATCATTATGTTCTCACCTTTCCTTGTCCAGCCGCTCTGGCTAAGCCAGTAGCTTAATATAGTCTTATTCAACACAATGATAATTTTCCAAGTTGAAAAGACACCACTGCTACAACAGTAAGTGTTCAGCAGCAGGTGTGAAGATTTTACTTTGAAACCTACAATGCCATGATTTTCTTTGCACCTCCAAGTCCGAGTCTGACGTTTATAGCAGTGAATGTTTTACAAGCTATAGCTGAGGTGTGCAAGTACCTTTCAGCACTGCTCTAATTTGGTTTTTGCTGAACTCAGTGATAAAAGCACCTAATAAAATCTGACAAGAGCTAATAAAGGATGGAACTATTCAAAACTGCCTTTAGTCAAAATACTGTACAACCGCTATTTTCCAAAGTTCCACTAGAATTAGGCTGACTTCAGCTCTTTGCTTTATAATAAGAGCCATTAAGTAATGTAGAAATACACTAATTTCAATGTTAATAAATCATTTTGCTGAGCGTTACCTGCCCATCCACTCACATTGAGCAGAACTCCTCCATATTAGCATCCTGCTTTAACAACAGAAAGTGAAGCCTTAGGAAAAAGCTAAAATATTGCTGTTTCCAGCACCAATGATTTGTCGGCCGTGATGACTGGCAGATTTGCAATCAGAGCCATAGGTGTTGAAAACTGATAGAAGTAACCTAAGTTAAATGGATAAGCTATATTTAACTAAAGATACAAAACATTGCTGGGGTTTTTTTACATAATATTTCAGACATTAAGCCTGCCACAGTGTCACATTAACAATACTACATTTAAAGAATGAAATAACACTCAGGAAAACAAGAACCATTAAAGCAAAAATCTGACAAACTAAGATTACCTTCATTTTTCCATGGTAGCTTAAGACTTTTACCCTCTGTCGGTTTCAACAGATCTGCAAACTTCTCATTTATGTTTAATTTAGAAATGCGTTTCTCCACCTCCTGATAGGTGGTCACTTCTTTTGACTTCTTTATTTCTTCGTTCTGCTTACGCCTTTCCTCAACTTCTTTTGCAATTTGTTCTTGCTTTCTTTTATCTTCTTCCAGTTGCCTCTGCCTTTGTTGCTCTCCTTCCCTTAAGATCATGGCTTGCCTGTTTTTCTCCTCCTCTGCATGAAGCTGCTGTTTATTTTCCCTTTCTCTCATGGAAGCAACGGCTTCTTCAGCTTTCAGCTTTTCTTGAACTTTTTCCTGTGTTCGTTCTTCCTCCAATCGCTTCTTTTTCTCTTCCTCTTCCCTTCGGATATTTTCCTGCCATCGGTTCTCCTTCTCCCGTTTTGCTTTTCTGAAAGAAAAAAAATGAGACGAGTGGGAGAACATTCAGATTAAGATGAAAGAGATCATGTTCACAGGGTAATCAACTGCACTTCTAACTAAAACTGAGTCTGTGATACTGACTACTTTTCTCTCCGGGCAATAAGCTCTTCCACAGGACAAGCAGCTTTGTCCTAACATAGTGCCAATGTATTTCAGGTATAAATAACAAATGGATTAAATTTCCTGGCGTAGAAACACTGCTATGTGTTTCCTTGTGCAGTGCCTCCACAAGCATTTGGGCTCACCCACATCTCGTGACCAAAAAGCGATCTTGTTAATTGAAAAAATGTGGTTTAAAGCTGTCCACCAAGGTAGTATCCAAATCTCAAAATTGGAAACTAGGATTTTCAAACAGATCAGTAACAAAATTTCACTCTGGAACATATATAAAAATAGCCTTTGCATACTGATTTTTGCTGCTTTAATTTTTTGCCTTCAGTGGTTGCAGTCTGTTTATTATGCTTATCCCCACCACTGCCACGCTCTTCAGCAGAGAGAATCTGGAAAACTGACTGTATTCTCGACATTATTTTACCCTGTGCCTCATCTCTCCAAAGAAATTATTATTCAATTTTTTACTCTTAAAAATCATTGTATTTTAGCAATCGAAACCTTTATTTTGAAAAGAGCAGACCTAACACTACAGGCCACTTTCTGAAGAGGTTTTTGAGGAGGAACCATGCCTAGGAGACTGCTTCATCAAATTACTGTGGGCTGTCCACTCATCTGATGGTATTTTATTGTGTCTTCAAGCACATGACAGGATCAAGTAGGAGCTGTGTAGTAATACAGGTACTCTATCAGATAGCTATGTTCAACAGAAAAACGGGATGTCATTAAACATGTGACGTGGTTGTCTTAAAGGGACTATCACAAGTGTTCGGAAGCTCCTGTTTCATAACACTATCACTCTTGTAGAAAAATGCTGTCATGAGGTAAGATGATGAACCACACATACTACAAGGTCACTAGCTCTGCTTCATTAAAAACAGTCAGAGCAAATTTGAATCACTGAAAAAGAAATTCTGTCTCAAAGTAAAAAGAGAAAACACAGTGATTCTCTGAATAAGAGTCAAAACTAGTACACCAAAGCAAATCCAAAGCTGAGGACTGCCCACTGGATGAGAGCACCCATCCACCCTCTCTCTGGCACCATGTCAATCCAGGGCTGCTAAGCACAAAATCAGCAGCTGATAGCAGATGCTCTGGAGAGAGAAAAACCAGAGCGGCATCTCAAAGCAATCAGAATCAAACCCGAGAAACTATGGTTTCTTAATCAATGAAACAAAACAAGTCAGGAACAAGACCATGAGAAACCAAGAGCTCAGTACAGCAGAAGTTTGAGTGCTTGATATGAGGCTGGACTGACCAAAACCAGGACCATAAATGTGAAAGAATGATCCTCTCAGACACATATTTGAATTTTCTCACTGTCCTCCTAAAACAGGAGCCAAATTTAAAACTCAAAGCTTGCTCACTCATCCAGCTTTCAAGATCAACACAGGAATTAAGCAGTCAATGCCCCTCCTGTTTTAAGTATCAATTTCACAACTCTCTGGATATACATGACAAAAACCAGTACCTACGCAGGCAGGAGTGTTTTTAAGAAAATAGGTCAGATCTTTGGAAGACTAGCAAAACAAGGCAGAAAACAGAAAATAAATTAATTCTGAATGTGTGAAGATTATCTATTAAAAGGAGCTAAATATCTTATTGGCAAAAGTGACTACTTGGTTTATCTGAATTATAAGCTAATTATCCTCTTTTTAAAGAGGATAAAACCACCTTGGAAAGAGGAAATTTAAACCATCTTGTATCAGTGGTACTCTATTTCAAATGCTTTCTCTAAGGCAACTCACTAGAATGTATTCTTACTTATTAGACCTCCTGGTTATTACAGTCAATGTCTTAAAGTCAACCCAGTATTTTTTTTTCTTTAAAAACTTGAATGCTGATACACTAAGACATGGTACCTTGCGGCTTCATCTTCTAGTCGCTTTTTCTGTGCAAGTTCAGCTCTTCTTTTTTCTACTTCTCTTATTTTGTCCTGTTTGATCCTGTGGAGCTGCTCCAAGGCTAATTGCTGTGTGCTGTAACTTTCTCTAAGGTCCTATGCAGAAAACACAATGTAGTACATCAACAGAAACAAAGCCAATGTTTTGAGAAAAGCATCCAGGCATTTTAATGCTTTGTGAACCAAGTTTTAATACAAATGGACAAAGTAAGTTATTAATAGCCCTTGGAGGTCACTGTAAAGGAAGCCAAATAAACAGAAGAATAAAAGTACATGGTGGGTCTGCAAAGCCTTTAACACAACTTAGGCTTTTCAAAAAGCTCTTCCAGTCATACACCTGCTGGAAAGAGCAAATACGACAGAGGAGCTAGGAAGACATAAAACGGAGTGTTCAAGCAGAACATTATCTAAGGACATAAATGGCAATGAAGCCTATTTTAAATAACTACATGGAGGCAGACTTCAACTGAAAGCCAACACTATACCACAAACCTGAGAATGCATCCCTTCAGCAGGGTGCTTGCCTTTGTGGCACCTTCTGAATGATTGGTGCCAAATTTAAATCAGATAAACTTTATTAAAATATCCAGCAGGCTTACCCCTGCGGGAAGCCACAGCCTAAAGACGCTAACTCAAACTGGAGTTTTCCTGTATTTGTAAACTTCACGATTTTACTTTCTCCTTTGAACGCATCCTTCAATTCCTATTCTATCCCCCTCTGTTATCAAACCTTTCCACAGCAGCAAAACAGCCTGAATCTTTGGGACAAATCAATTGGCAGAAGAAAAAAATAATAAACAATATTAGAATTACTTTAGATTGTACTATACCTTTTTTCTTAGGAATCCTATCAATACACACTGAGCAATGCAACAGGCATACCCTCACTTGTCATATCTGCTCTCATAAATGCAAATAAAGCAATTAAGAATGATCTATTCCCACTACATTACATACCTCTACTAATAATCATGTTGCTTAAGAGATACTGTGCAATTTACACAGAATAGGCAACAAGATTTCTGAGTCAGTGAAAGTCTCTGTAGCAACAAACTATATCAAGCAATTGACTACAATTTTCCGCCAACCACACTCAGCTGAGAATACTTTTTCTTTTCATTTTGTCTAAAAATTGAGGATCACTGCAGAAGCAAACTTGCATTACAAAAACTCTCCTATCTTCAAGGACAGAATAACCTTTATGCAAAAATGGAAAGGTTAGTTAAATAATTAAATAATTCTTAAGTAATTCTAAGTAATTCTAATTTTATTTTTCATCATAAATTATTCTCAAAGTCAGAAACATGACACCAGCAAATAAAAGCAATGTTGACAAAAAACAGCAAGTAGGGTTTAGTACTGAGTTAATCTGGAGGTTTAATAGCATTACGCTTGCCATGTCATATGTTGTATGTTATATTCTGGATGTTGAAGCTATTTCTAGACTTCTAAACATGGGTGAGAATTCATATACCTAGTAGAGAGCAACAGATGGAAAAGTGGGAGAAAACACTGTTTCTAAGACATTTGGTAGATGTTACTTTAAGAAGAAAAATATCTATGTAAAACAACTTAGTGAACATAGTCTATTAAGAAATAAAATGGCCATCAGTATTTTGCAGTTTGGATTTCTAAGCAGGTAAGAAAATTTTAAGTCTTTATGAGGTTGTAAATCTTTAAGGATGTAAAAGCTAGCAGAAGAAAAAAGAACCTATCAATTTTCTTTTGGGAAAATTTATTTAATAGAAGTTGTACATTCAAACAGAAAGGGTAAGAAGAGAAAAATTGCAAAATAATTAAAAACTAAAAGAGGCAAAGATTAGAAAATAACCTTAAGTAAGAGGAAGAGGTTGTTGAGACAGCTTAGCAGAGACAAAAGGCACTGAAGAACAGAATCATCCATATTCTCACACTGTAAGATAAGGCAGATAAAAAGCCAATTAATCTTTGCACTGCATTTTGAAAAACATATTTTAGGGAAGACTGAATTGTGGATGCAGCCACTAGAACACAGCAAGCCATGCAATACACGTAACTAAAAATGCCTGTTGTACGTACCCATTTTTAAAAAGAAATGAAACTCATTTGTATTCCTTTTTACTGGAGAGTGCAGAGCCATTACACTGGCCCAACATAAATCCATTACACAAGAACGTAATGATGTCCCATCAGTGACACCTGGAGTGAGCTGGTAAATAAAGTCAAGTGGATGCATTCTACACTGCCTGAGAGTTGCATGCGTTTTTAGGCAAGTCAAGAGTTGCCTCTTGAAACAAAAATGTCTTCAGTACCAGTGGTCAATGTTTCTTAACTTCTACACAAATGGGTAGCCTATGCTTACTTTTAGGACAACACCTAAGTCTGCTACCAGATCCTGTACAATGTACTGTGAAACCCTATACTTCAACAGAAGTTAACTGTTCAATTCACAATTCAAAAATAGTAGCCAATATAACCTCACTACTGTAAGAATAGAATTTGCAAGGGCCTGAAAAACTTCACTTCTAAATCAGACTGAATTCTATAAAGTTGAGTGAGCAACAGTTGATTCATGCAAAGCAATGATTAGCAAGAGATTCATATTTTAGTACGTTAGCAGTAGTTTTAGGTGCATTTTTATTGCATTATTTACTCCAAGATTTGGAAATTAACTGATACTGGAAGTTGGGGAAAACTTTTTGGAAGCCTGGTAGAAGTGCCACCAATCTTTATGACTGGGAGGAGTAATAAAGATACCGCTTACCAGTGTCAGACTAAGTACTTAGATAATGCAAGTACCTTAAGTTGGCTGTTGAATGCATCCATTTCAGCAAGTTTAGAAGCAGTCTCTTTCTCAAGGGCATCTAGTTGATCCTTAAGTCTTTGGCATAATTCTTCCTTTTCTAGGGACGACTTCTGCACTGAACTGATTCCTGTACCTGCATAAGGAAAGACAAGCAATTTTACAGGGAATTCTGTTCTCACAAATTATTTTCCTAATATACACACATTCCCAACCTCTTTGCCCACAAATATTCCTTGATTTACCTTTCCATCCACATACAGCACAAAGAAATGGCCCCCACACCTAACTGCAACACACGGGCATTACACACAGTATATACAGAATAACTGGCAAGTTGTTTTTTTAGTATCAGGCCAGTTCATAGAAGCTTCTCGAGATAAGGACTCCTGGTGTGATTGGATATAAAGACGAGAGTGTATTTTACATGAATGAACTCCCTTGAGTTTACACTAGCAGAGAGATGGAGTAATAGTATCTCTGGGCTGTAGAGTTTCTATGAAGTTTCAAGCAATATCTGTGTTGTCTCATAAAAATATGCTTGTTTGCCCTTTACCTAGAACATGAAGGAAATAATGAAATGCAGATGAAACAGTGCTAAGGTAGCACTAACTGAAAAGATATAAAGTGAAGATGTGTATCCTCCAGCCTTTTTCACAAGCGATGCAAAGCCAGGAATGCAAATAGAAGAGAATTCATTTGCAGGCACTTACTGTGAATGTTTTCAAGTGGAGTGTTTTTAATTCTTTCACTTAACAACTGCTTTTCAGGAACTAAACAGATTAGTTTATTCTGATACTCCTGTAGATATTGAACAGAACATAACAGATTTTTAATATTGTTTATAAATCACTAAGTAAAAATGGGTGAATTTTCTAACTTAACTTTGACTTATGTTAATGAAACGTGGATGCAGGTTATAATTACGGGGTAGAGGTAAAAAATTACTATTATATTCTCAATATAAATACTATTGAAACTGAATGCTTTTTGACACACGAATATTAACGCAGCTGGAAAAAAATGAACAGACATGCTAAAAGTGTAAATATTATCATGAGAACATTTAAGTTGACTGCCCCAAGCCTAACATAAAACAGTAACTCTGTGACACACAGGAGCACAAAGAAAACTATGCGCTTAGCGGGAAACTACATACCTGAAGCTGCTGTTGTAGTTGCTTGACTTCCGTGATTTCTTGGTCATATTTCTTATTTAATGCCTCCAGTTCAGTTTTCCGAATTTGCTTTTTGCTACGAATATCTTGCAATCTGCCTGAGATTTGCTGATGTTTGTCGGTCTAGAAAGAAATCAAACACAAATTATACCACAGAGGGCAAAAATCGCTTCTCCACTAAATCCGGGCTCATGATCTATTCTTTAAAATGACCCTAAACAGCTGCTTTAGATTCCTCATCCAAAACAGAGCGAAACTCCTAGTGGGCCGTTAATGTAGATTCTAAGATTTGCATACTTTAAAATACTGTATTTCAAGATGTATAGTGAAATTTCTTTCTTACCAGGGCTTCTAATTCAAGATTAAGGCTCTTCTTTTTAGAGGTCAGCTTGACAATTTCTTCTTGTTCCCTGTTACGTTGATTAAGAAGTTCTTGGCGACGAATTCTCTCCCATTCCAACCGACGTTGGCGCTCAAGTTCTTGCTTTGCTGCCTGCAAAGAAGTTACATTACCTTAAATTACAGTGGAGATGCAGAACTCAGAGACCATGATTTAGTATAATGTGCTCTATTTCCAAATAGCATAACAGTAACACAACGTACTGTCTTTTGTAAAGAGCTCTTAAATACTTCAGCACCAAAGAATGGAGGAAGTGATCCTGTAAGATTCTTCATGCCATGCTCCTAACTCTGGATGAAGAAAAGCTACTAATGCAGAGAGAAAGTCTGTTTAGCTTGGAATACTGCCCATAAATAAGCACATTGACAGATATTGCTCATAACCTCCTTGGAGAATTTCACAGAAATACATAAAATATGCAAGTGTTATGCAGGCATTGAGACACCAAGTAGAAGCAAATTTGTCTCAAGTTCATCTGTCAAAATATTATAAATTATGAATTCAGAACAATCTTGTTTGTTATACAGATTTTTGGATAAATCCAAGAAAATCTCATCTGAACCCTAAAGTATCTAAAAATCTTCATCCCATAGCAACACTTGATTCATTTATAACAGACACAACGTGTTCTCTCTCCAAGACAACCCACCAACAGCCACGCGAGGAGATAGAACCAAAGCCAGCATTCAAACCTGAATGCTCTGTCAAGTGCATACTGCATGCATGAACAAGTTCCTTAAAGCATTACAAAATAGTTTCAAGGAAACAACCTCCCGCCTTTCTATTTCTTTCCTCCTTTCTTCTTCCCTTTGTCTTTCCAGCTCTCGTTGTCTCTCCAGCTGCCTTTCCATTTCAAGTTGCTTTTTCCGTTCCTGTTCCTGACGTTCCCTCTCTCTTCGCTCTTGTTCTTCTCGTTCTTTCTGAGCCTTACGTTCAGCCTCTCTCTGCTGCTGCTCCAACAAGACCTGACGGCGTTTCTCCAGCTCCATATTTCCCCTCTCATAGTTGGCTTTTCTTTTGTCCTCAAATGTCACTGAAATAAGGAAAGGTAGTTATTTCTGTCCTGCACAAAACACTGCTCTCAAACAAGTACCTCAGTTAAGCCACTGAAAATAGATATTTTCTTTTTGGCAAGCTCAGTGTGTTTGGTCATGGATGATATAAGCATCTTGCATTTGTTAAAGTATTGTTTTTCTTTGCAAAAATAAGTTTTCCTAAGTTTATTCCATTTGCAAAAAAAGAAAAAAAAAAACAAACAAAAAACACTGTAGTTTAAAACCGACCACAAAAATTACTTGAATTTTAGAGAAAACACAGAAGAACAGCTTTTATAAGCTAGGATAAGACTACCTTCTGTTAAAAAAGTTTTCCACCGTTCAAGGAACATTAACACACAGAGAAAGAGCTTAGTTTTTAAGGGTGTTCCCTGTAAGAGCTCCTGGAGTTATAAACAACAGAAAACAAAACAGCATCAAGCTCAATTACCGCAGTATAGGATAAAAATACAAAGGAATGGTTTAGACTCCCAGCAACCACCCTTCCAAAAAGAGAGGCAAATTGTGTCTTGCAGCGTGCACATAAGAGACCTTTGCTGGTAGCATCAGGGAGTCAGTAGCACAATCTACATTATGTGCAAATAGAATCTAGTTTTCAGAGAACTAAACTACATTGGAACTTCTTGCTTCCCAAATGGCCAGAACAAAGTAATGCCAGGAACTTTAAACTGAAAAAAAATTTGTAGTAACATGGCAGCATGTGGCCATGAAGGATTTCTTCTCCCAAATACATTATTAATCAGCACACTTTTCCCTTCCTACAGCTAAAACCAGCCCCTATCTCTGCCTTCTCAATTCTATTAGATGTAATAAGCTGACTACATCCACTTAACAACCTTTCTAGCATCCAATTTTAAAGGGATCTATCCTATGAAATGAAGGTCCCTAGTGATCTGAGTATGTCTTCCACTTTCTAAAGGCTTCAGTGCCCTTCAAAAACAGCCCTATACATTAAGAATATGAACTTTCTTTTACCTGGCTGTTTTTTCTGTGGCTCCTCCTCTTGCACAGGCTGGTAAGATTGTAGAGTTCCATTTACATTTTCAGTATATTTTCCACTTCTGGAAAGAAAAAAGAACATAATTGTTAAAGAAATAAGTTTATTTTCTTTGTAAAAAACACTTTCATTGAAAATGTATTATGCTTCACCGCCCTCAGTGATATACCTGAAAGAAGGTGGTACCAGTTCAAGAGGCAGAGTTAGTGGCAGAGGTTGCCCAGCTTTGGCCATATCAGTTAGGTGCATGGCTAACACAAACTCATCAGCTTTCAGCTGCCCATCTCCATCAATATCAGCTAGTGACCTGCATAGTTTTGACAGCAAAAATAATTAGAACCAGACATCGCAATCACTCACAAATGACAGCTGACACAGTTTACTGTCAAAATAATTTTTAAAATAGAGAATTCCTATGAAATGTTCTGGTAGAAATAATCGAACTAATAACATGAATAGTTGATGGAGGTACTATTCTGTTTACTAATGTACTGCTGTTCAGATTTTTTTTCTAAAATACAGTAAAAAAGACAGAAAAGGTTAAGAGACTTCTCTTGATTTATTGTGTCACCAAGAGAAGAGATGGAAAGAGGATCCAGGACTGTTCTTAACCAGCTCAAAATGCTAGAAACCACTTTTTCAATCTCTTTTTTTTTTTTAAAGAGAAAGAAAAATTACATAAAATTACATCAAATTCTACAACAGGGTTTGCATAGAATTGTTTTCTCCCCTTGCGTCTCCTCGATAGTGCAGGGAAGATGTGAGCTGCCCTGGAGTACCTTGCAATGGGTAGGAAAAGGATCACCTACCCCCTCTAAGAAGGCAAAGCACGCAATCATATCATTAGTCCACAAAATGCTTCCCACACAACTAGTAGTGGGGTGTGGATGTGGGTGGGAAACCAGTGAATTGTTTGCAGAGATGCAGGCAAGAAAGCTGAAACCTTCCTCAAAAAGCTATCCATGTAGATGCAATTGCAGTAATGTGTCCTTAGACTGCATTTAAGTGGAATGCTTAATAAAAAACTGCTCATTAAAAACCAAAAAACCCAACATATTTTAAAAAACCTACTAAAACCAAAAAGGAAACAACAGAACAAACAAAAAAACCCATCACCAACAAAAACCCTGCAGTGAAAAACAAAAGCAGGAGATGATGACATGAGATTTTTATTATGTTCACAAACCAGCACTATTCACACATAACAGCACCATTATTACAGTAATTACCATGAATACAGTACCCCAGTAGAAATATTGACAATTCCTCTTTTCGGGCAAAACTGAAACTCAGGCTGTTAATCCTCTACATGGGTACAAAGACATCCTTGCATTGGCTACTGCTATCATCAGGCTGAGCACCCAGCAGAAAAATAGTCACCATACACCTGCTTTATCTCCCCATACTCCAGAGCGGAGGAATACAACCCGACACTCCATTTTTACCTTCACAGCATGCAACCAAACAAGCTGAATGAATATGAGGAATATTTCAGCTTGCTGCTGCTAGGGACAAACAAAAGACTGCCCGGGGTAGAGAAGATGAAGAAAGAACCAAGCTGTTGTGAATTCTGGGGCCAGTGTATTTTACGTATAACATCCGAGTTATGTCTGAAGGTGTATCTAGCAAGGCATGTTTACTGAAGCCTTCAGACACCTGTAACCATTTCCATCACCACAGTAAAGTCTTAACAAATGTGTAATATGCAGATATCTTCATGGAAACTGCAGAAAAACTCTAAAAGCTGAAGGGTTACTTAATTTTTAATCTTTCTCCGTATTTTAAAACTAACAAGCTTGATTTCAGAATCCTTATTTTAAAATGAACAAACCCTCATTGAATCAGAAATTCATGTTAGTATCTGTACTATTATATGCAGTTTAATGAACAGAGAGAGTGAAAAAGTTATATTACATATATTATATATATAATTACATATATCACAAGGTGTCTTGAAAAATGTAACTAATGAACAAACTAATTTAAGTAGCTTAGTTTCGGTTTATGATTTCAGATCTGTGATGTCTCTTTACAAATTCTTATTACATACATTTCTTCTCCTAACACCATAAACACACTGAATTCATAATCAGTAACTAAACTTACCAAATAGTAGCCAACTGCGTCTGTGAAAGGTTTGACTGCAGAAGGGCATTCCTTGCTTGAAATCCTTAGTGAAAGTGTGAAAGATTTTAATAAACACTTTGTTCAAAGACTCACATGTAGCAAAAAATGGGTCATGAACTGGGGCATGTTTATTTTTAATATTAATCTAATCCATTTTCATCAGCAGCTGACAGTTGGCTTTACTTCCAGGCTTAACAACAGGCATTACAACCCGGACACAATAAAGATATAACATTCTTGTGCACTTTTTTCCCTCCTCAGAGCACCTAACAGAAAAGCTGACATGAAAAATGGATATTTATGGTAATCCCCACAGCTGTTACAAAACCACAGCTGACTAAAGCTTGAGCTAGTACACTGGAAAGTTGTCAGCTTTCCTTTGATAGCACAGAACCATACACCTTTCTAGGCTGGTCAATGAAACTTTCAGCCCAAAATCAACCGAACAAAATAAAAAGCACCGAGTCCCTTTCTCAAAAGAGACCTAGTCAGCTACAGATACACGCAGTCACTTTACATCTACTAACTGCTTGGCCAGCACTCTACTTTCTGCACTACAGTGAGCAATCCAGTTTTGTGAGAGCTTTCACAAAACTCTACTCTTGTATTAACTTTGAAAGCACCACAATGCTGCAGCACAGCACAAACGTCACTGAAAGTCAACAAGGAACAATTCCTTTAAATTACTTTTGAAAAATTCCAATCAACGGCTGCAGCACTGCAGTGTCTTTCCCAAACTGCTGGCTTTCGAAAGATAAAATCCAAATACTCAAGCAATTACTAATACATATACACAGGAGCACAAGACACAAAAATGATTCCAAGATGCTGCCAATTTAACAAAGTCATAAGAAGGAGTCTCATTCGAAGAGCGAAGCTTGAAAAATGACTGCTGACTTCACAGAGGTAACTTCCCCAGCCTTATGGTTCTCAAGCTCTTCTACTTCACCACACCGCTGCCACTCTTCTTCCCCTTGACTATAGCTTTCCCAGTCTACCTGGGGAAACTGCTGCCTCCTCAGGCTCCTCCAGCTCTAACACAGAGTCCAAGCCAATAAAGTAATGGCTATTTACATTACTTGACTGACTGGAATCAGCAGCTGAAACTCACTGTTTCCTACATAGATCAATGTCAACAGTTCCAGCTTTTATTTCATATCTAAGTCAAATCTCAAGCTAGGATTCCATCCCTCAGCCTCCTACATTCCAAAGACAGAAAACACCGCTGGTTTTCCCCCTCCATATCAAATGCCATACTCACCTGATAAATACCCACTCATACTTTTATCAAGACTGTTAAATTTCTGTCTGTATTTCAATCTGGAGGCCTGAGGAACTGCCCAGTCTGATGATGCAATCTTTGGTGAATTCCCAGCTAGTGAAGCACTGGAGGAAGAATTTGAACTGTAATACAATTTAAAAAAAGGAAACGAAAAGAGAGAAAGAGTGGACTCTAAGTTACTTGGCTTAATAAAAAGACATTGTAACAGAAGATATATAACATCTTCTGGTAACATGAAGCAACTTCCACAAAGTTTTACCTCTGCTAACATGGTTCATCACTAATTTGGGCTTTTCATCACTAATATGGACTTTTACTGTGACAGTAGGGACACATATCTAAGACAGAACTCTTGAATTCAAGATCCTGTTTCCTTGGTACCACAGGCCCTTACGCCACATGATTCATTGGTCTGCCACTGCAAAATAATACTACAGGAAACCATCTCAGTTTTCACAAGAATGTGTACAAGGACTGTGAAAAACTGGGCAGATGTCTAAGTAACTTTAAGAGGTATGTAAATTAATAACAAGCAACACAAGAATTTATCTGATTAAACTTTCAATAAAAAGTAGCTTCCAAAGGTGCTAAAGCCATTATGTTCCACCTCTACCTGATCTTTTTACTAGTGACAATGACAGGCTGATTGGAGTTCTTCCAACTCATTCAGTTTCTGCAGAACAGCACTGGATGGTGTGTTTAGCTGTACCAATAAGACTTCTACTTCACAGTGTTCCATCTTTGAAGATCAGACAAAACCAGATGCATCCAGCCTGCCTTGCGTAAGGTAATCAATCCCCTTTGAGTTCTGTACTCTGCCAAGTAAAGAACTATCTGCACTGTTATCCAAGGCAATAAAGTAAAGAATGCTGATATAAACAAAGCCTTT
Source organism: Buceros rhinoceros silvestris (assembly GCF_000710305.1). Taxonomy (NCBI): domain Eukaryota; kingdom Metazoa; phylum Chordata; class Aves; order Bucerotiformes; family Bucerotidae; genus Buceros; species Buceros rhinoceros. Next base: position 38,125 of record NW_010431031.1, on the reverse strand, counting down.
CAGGCACAGTGCTGGATAGACATCCTTTGCATGGAATTAGGGAACATGAAGGCAAAAATGCTGGCAACAGTAACACCAAAGAAGAGCTACTCCGCAACACTACAACACCAGAAGAAAGCTTTCCAATTAAAAAAAACAACAACAAAAAAGGATGATTACAGGCGTGCATCATGCCTACAGCCACTCCATTGAACATTTCCTAGCATCAGGTGTCTGACTGCACAAGGAGCCCACAGTCAGACATGTGCTCATCCTAGATGCCTTGTACCAGTAGCAGAGGTACAAGCACTTCCGCATCACCTTCTGGAATTGAGTGGCACCTGAGATGCTCTCTGGACTGCCTTTTGGGAGACTGTTCCCTGAATGCCCATTTGGATAGATAAGCCTAGTCCCTCACTTTGTCTATGCAAAGCTCTAAAATCAGCAAAAAAGAGCAGTTAATTACAAAGACTCATTATCTCCTAGTATTCATAAAACAAATTCACACATAAATATTTATAACAAATACTATTCTTACATGCCTGCTAATTACATGGTGCTCTCTATAATGAATGAGCACATCGATCCATAAATACTGCTTTTATAACCACCTGGTAAATACTTCTATTTACTAATGAGGTACATTCTCTCCTTTTTTGGCACCATTTTCACCTACTTGAACTCCTCACATACTTTAGATAGTTTTGTCAAATTTATTGAAAGTATTATTTTCTGTGCATGTAACACCAATCTATTTTCAGACTTGGTAGGTCATATTGGATAGATTAATTTTTAATGAACATACTTTGAAAATACAAATGCACCATAAGTTTTGGAAAGCATACTGCTTCAGTTTAAGATATAACCATTTTTAAATTAACTTCCATACCTGCTAGATCCTAAATCAATTAGTGACTGTGCCTTCTGTATACTAGTACCACCAAATCCTCCTGCCATGGGACCTAAAGAACCGGTGTGAGGCAGTGCTGAAACAAAGACAGACAAAACCAAAAACTGTAAAAAACCTGTGTATAAAGTAATGCTTTGCAATAAACACTCAAGGTGTTGAAAAAACAAAAGCTAGTCAGTGCCTTCTTAAGATTAAGTAGTCAAAACCGATTTGACAAATGTGAACTTTGGGAAAAATACAATTTTTCAGATTTTTTTTTTTTAAACTCTCATGCAGGTATTATTATCTCTGCTGAAATTAGTCATAGAGAAAACAAAACTCACAATTCTGAAAGCAAATATACTATATACTCTACTTACTTGAAGAGCAAGGTACGGACAAAGGCTGCAGAAGGCTGGATGTTCCATTTGGCAACGAGGAGGTACTGACAGAAGGCACCAGGGGAGCAGAGATAACCAAAGGAGGAATGGAAGTCATGGAGGTCAAAGGCATGGGAGCTAATGGTGTGATCGTAGACATAGACGTTGGCATGGACAGATTTGGCATACTACCCATTCCTAGAGCAAAATCCAACAATTCATCATTTAATGTTGCAGAGACTCCAGCAAGAAAATGGGTCCCTAATGCTATGGAGAAACAACACAAAGCAACCCGCGTCTGGAGATACAATGAGTTACAGTAGATGCTTGTATGTAGTATTTTCTTTTTCTCTGAAGTTTAGACAAGAGCTCACAGAGGAAAAGATACTGAAGAACATGATTAAAAAAAAATCCTTACAATCAAACCATTCACAAGGTAGATTTAGCTAGTATTTTCAGAAGAATAATATCTAGTTTTCTATAATTGCAGCTATAACTAGTTCTTCAACAAGGCTTTCTACGTATGGCCCCTGAGAGAGAATTACAACCCAGCTCAGAAATTGTGACAATTCTCTACAGGGAAAAGCTGATAACTGTTCCTGAACTAAGTCTCTTTCAAGCGTTGGCCTTGGAAGAGTCCATATGGGTGGAAAGTTCACACTTAGAGACCCCTGTCCAGCAAATGGTTTGAGGCAGTTGCCTGAAGTGAATAAAAACACTTGAACTACTGGCTGAATCTTGCAGAACACAACAGTATGCAGATGAGATGATAGAACGTTACTAGAAAATAAGTGTATGCCAACCATCACTAACTGTAAATGCATGCACTTGTATGCCAACACACGTACAAGATTTAGAGATGAGCAGACATTTTAAATCATGTATGTAATTCCCGTATGCATACACTTAATTTCACCATAGAGGTATGCACTGATTTGGTACTCCAGCTGAAGTCATTATATATATTTTGTTCTAGAAAACAACACAATAACAAGCATTAATGCTTGTGTTTGGCTTCAATTAACTGTGTTTTTTTACCTCTGAACAGTAAGTAAGTATATATATTCTTAAGTACCAAAGCGAGCTGACATTAGCGGTGAAAATACTGGAGTCTGTTTCATGACAGGAGGGAGAACTGCAGGCAAGTGCTGTCCTTGCAATTTCAGCTTGATGAGTTTCATGGCTATAGAGAACTCCTGTTGATTCATTTTTCCATCCTTGTTCAGGTCTGACAGCGTCCTTAAAAACAAAACCAAAATAAAATAAAATTAGAAAAGCCCACAATGAAGAAATTTAACTTTTTCCACTTAATGAAAAGCTTTTCTATCAGATTTATTTACTGGTATTGTACAAGAAATTTATTGCGGCTATTTGTAGATTTTCTACTTTTGACGACATTAAATCCCTCAGAAGATTGAGAAGTTTGACTATCCACTTGGTAGTTCAGTTTTAAAGTTGCAGTGTATTAAATACTTAACACCAGAGAAAGTAGGAAGATACTTGGAAAAGCAGTAGTCTTCTGCTCAGTGGACATGCTTGTTGTCTCTGCTGTGTTTTTTTCCTATGCTACTAGCCTGACTATTTTAAATGAATGTCTGGTAACGTAAAGAATTAATGAAAGAATCTGAAACAGAAGGATGTAGGAACCTGCTAAAGGCACTATATATCACTACGAAAACTCCATTAATTTACAAATACTGGGGGTTTTTTTAAGCCTGATATCCACCCTGTCTTCCTTTGACACTTTTTCAAATAAATACAACAGGAAATATATGTAACAGTGCATATGTAAACAGACAATTTCTGGACAGATAAAAAATACAAAATCTTTTCAATACTTAAACATGTAAATAAAAAAATAACGTAAATGTAAATAAAATTAGGAGAAAAAAATTACCAACACCAGACTTAAGCTACTTTTTTCCTTTCATTCTGTGACTATTCAGCATAAAACTCAAAGGCCGTACACAAAGATTTCCTTACCACTCTTTTACAGGCACTTTAACTGTCTGAAGAAGAAACTAAGTTTGCATTTAGTTTGTTTCTTAATATTCCTTTAGAAGAGAGTTGTTCTTAATTATTATCAGTGTCCACTCCATGTCTTTTACCGCATGTGCATTTTGACATCAACCAAGTACCTCAAAATGAACGCAATATTCTACTAAAGACTGAGTTACAAAGAAGAAAATGTCTGTCTCAAGTGTTGCATCACCTCATACATGTTGCAAAGAACAGCACTTTTCCCAGTTCCTGTATTACAGCACTTGTTGGTACTTTACAGTGTATTGTAACTGACCTTCTGCTAACATTTTCTGTGCCTTTAGATTTTTTCCTCTTTTCTACTTTCAGTGTATTTTCCGCTCCCAGTTTAGCAGCATATAATTTTTCCCCACACTTAATCTCATTTTTTAGTGGTTACCAGTATTTCAAACATCATTCAATCTGCAGCAATTCATTAACCCATTATTTACTTATTTCTCCATATTATTATTTAATATATAAAGACAAGGCCTAATAATTACTTTTGTGACAGTCCAACAGGCACTTCCACCTATGAAAGCCTTGCACTTTATCATTGCTTCTTGTTTCAAGCACTCACCATAGTTTAAAAAGGCTGTATTCAATATGATGCAATTTGAATTAACTTCATAAGAAAGATGTAAAAATATATTGCTTTTTAATTAAGTGTTGGTACACTTAGGGGCTCAGTCTGTCCTCTAATAAAATTAAAATGATGATTCAGACAACACTCCTACTAACTGCTGAATGCCTCTTTGGGACAACACAACATACCACAGATTGTATTTGAATGCTATGCACCTCCCATCTTAAAAAAAAAAACCAAAAACCAAAAAACAGTAAAGAATAACTTACCATATTTCAGCAAGGATTGAAGCTGGTAGACCGGATTGCAAAAAAAAGGTACGTGCTTGATCACCTATAATGAAGAAGAAGGAAAGATAGACTTTTACACCACAGACACCGATTTTTCCGAACACCTCAGCACTCTCTTGTGGGACAGATTTTCAAAAGGAACCAGCACGCCAGATGCCAAGATTTCCAGCTTCGTACCACCTAACTCCTGCCCTGGTGACAGCAATTGTCAGATACCCATGTATTCTGTAATCCGAATCTTCGCTCTGAGGAGTGATTTCAAACAGGTATAAAAGCTTTAAACAGATCACAAATGAACAGCTATCAACAGTTTAATAGATGAAAGATTTAAAGAAGTAAAAATGACTGAAAATTTAGTCCTGACCCAGTTATTTTTACAGGAAAGGATGTGCATACCATTTCTTTCCTTCACCTTCATCCAATCTAACTTTAGCCAGTACTGACTCTCTAGAAAAATTGGAAAAAAAAATTGTGTCCTAAATAATATTCTGTTCCCATAGAGAACATCCACTATTTCAGGAAGGGAACAGGAACAGTTCTGCAATCCTATACCAAGTTCCACATCAGCTGGTACTGATCGTGCTGTAAACAAACTCATAATACAACACAGATAGTGGTGTCTATGCTCACCTATGAGTGAATTGCAGATGTTTAAAGCTAATCTTAACTTCGAGTTATTGTTTCAGTTCTTTCCTCCCTTATGTTCTCACACAACCTTTCATTTCAAGCACTTGCCAAATAAATAATGAAGCCTGAAGACATACGTGCAAATAAGAGCCCAGATGTGGCCTAAAGGTAGTTCCTGGGACTGCATACTTTTCATTTGGTGGTAAACACCAACCCCCCAAAGCTGTTTGATCAAAGCAGGAGTCACATATCACTCAGCTAGATGTGCATATTCCGAATAGACAACTTCCCAATCTTTCCTCAGTCTTTTTTGAACTAAAATAAGGGAGAGCAGGGGCAAAGGAGTCAACAGATAAGACATAGTTAGAAGGATAGAAGCGATCAGGGCTGGTGTTTAGTGCCCACTCACACGCAATGAACGGGGCATTCTTAAATTCAGTCATCTCTGCCAGTGAAACAGAGCCTTTTTATGTCGCAAATAGATTCTTAAATTTAAAAACTGCAGACTCTGAGGTGCGCAGCAATGTGACCCAATTGTTTCAGAGGAGAAGCTGCTGAATGCAACTGGAACTGACAGCAGGCCACTGCAAACTGCATTAGCCTAACGAGAAATTGCTGAAGGCCCAAGGGTTAATAAATTTCAAGCAGTCATTAACAAGGACAAGCTGTGAGCATCTCTCTCTCGCTGCCTCTTCCCGCAAAACAAAGATATCTAACAGTACAGTATTCTCTAATGCTGTTCACACAGAGGAGAGCCACTTCTGGTGTCTCTGGCATCACTTGTCACAATAGCTATTGCAAGTGCTCGTTGGCAGCCTCCCATCTAAGCACAGACTTCGCATGAACTCTTCTGTTTTTGAAAGTAAACAGAACGACAGCACATAACTGCTAGCTACAGAAGTGACAGGGTTAATAAAGAGCATTCCTGTGCCAGACTTTAGCCCAAAGCTTGTAGAAGTTTAGTAATAACCTGTGGCTGTTTGCCTGAAGAAGATGGTTATTAGTCACACAACAAAGGGCCAGAAATAGGATGTAGTTTTCAAAGGATTTTACAAAGGTACTTATGTGTACACAGAAGTTAATGTGTAACGCACAGTCTCAGACCAACCTGTAATGTAGCCTCCTGTGGGCTTAAGACTATCAAACTGCTTGTCATGCTTGGCCCGCTCTTCAGAGGTGATGGCCCATATGTTTGGACCTCCTAAAAAACAAATAAAACCAAACATTGAACAATCAAACAGATCGAAAACTTAAAAATAAAGCTTGTCACTTGCAAAATAAAAGCTTGGCTTCTCAAGAGACAAAGTTAGATCTGCACACACCCAGCTCCTACCAGCTTGGCAACGATGTTACAAAACACAAAACTGCCTCCCAGATGTGCAAGCGCTACCTGAGACAGTTCCTCAGCCAGATTGCTTTACACTTGGCTTTCAGAAAACCTCTGTCACCCCTCAGAGCTGGTGCAATGCAGTTTCCTGTCGCTGCTGATGGTCTGCAGCCCAGGCAGGATGGATGTTGCTGTGTGAACCAAACACTCGTCTGGTTCACCGATTAATAAACGGCATTTGATGTCACTTAAAGGTGCTCATACAGAGGGCTAAACACCCTACAGCTGCCCAAAAGACTCATGCTTTGTCTTGCCAATGCTCTAAAAACAAAATTGGGACTGCTAACAACATATATTTGTTTTGTATGACACAGGAGTAATATCCTGGGTTGGTTTTGGTCTTCTATTTAAACAACATACAATTTCAACTTACTATTTTTCCATGCTTTAAAAAGAAAAAAAAGCCTAAATAGCACTGCTTCAAAGGATTAAAGAGAAATGGCAGGGAATAACCATGTTTACCAAGCTGTGCTGATACACTAGGCAGAACCAGAGTGACTTTCAGAAACACTCCAACTTGCTGCATAAAGGTCAGGCTGTGCATCCCTTGCAGGAAAAGCAGTTTGCCAGAACTAATTGGGTTTGGTTTTTAAGTAGGAGGGAGTTCTATTTGGGAAGTTCGTGACAAATATCTAATTTTTCAAATCAATGAATGCAAGAATTAGCCAAAATTCTGAATGGAAACCCACAAAACAGCATTAAAATGTTACTACTTAGAAAAAGCACTTCTAAAAATACATTCTATTGAGCATCGCCACTTCCAAAGAAGTGTTAATCTGTTCTTCAAGTATTTATATTGCTCACTAAAAGACAACCAAGGAAACAAATAATTCTTCTAATAAGATTTAACGAGTTACTTTAAAACCCACAGTACTTTGAAAGTTACTAGGAAAAGCTTCCTCTTTTCCTGTATAAAACTAATTCCAAAGCTTTGAATCTACAAAATTTCAACAGCTTTTTTCACTGTTTTTCAGAGAATAATAACAAAGCGGACTGCAAGCTGATGTACATGCCAATACAGACACGTTAGAGATGTTAACCATCTCTCATCTGTGTGTATCCATTTTCCAAAAACCCTTAGTGTCTCCTCTAAAGAAGGTCCTGTTAAGACTATCATTCTCCTCACATCTGTACAAATTTAATTCTTTACCCCTGCTGCTTAGTAGGGAAATACAAGTAGTTAAAGAAACCAAACCAATCTAGAAACTCATTGGGGATATGAATGACAGAAAATGTGGGAGAGCATTAGGATACAACCTCTATGCACCCGAATTTGGAGCTTCCCTCTCTTGAGGATACACCCAGGGTTTTTTAGCGCGGACTCACTGAAGGGTCTTCTTGTAAGCTGCATGCAAGACTGCACTTCAAGAAGCTCCCCATTCTCTCTTCTCATTCAATGAGTCTAAATAAATCTAAATTAGATACCAATAGTAAGACTAGAAGCTGACGGGCAGTGTGAGTATTGCTGTAATACACAAATGAGAACAATTTATGCCCAACGGCAAAAATTAGAGTGGCACTTAAATCTTTTAAAAATGTTAATTTTATGATATGAATGGAAAGCACATAATGTGGTTAATGGTTACAGAAATTATCTGGAGAACATGAAGTAGTGCTCCTAAAGCTGTCAGTAGCAACCTCAGACAACCTGACCAGTTTTTTCGTTTATGGAAAATAAAATATTACCAACATCACATTTTTCTTATATGAAAAATTGTGTTTTGATCATCTTTTGAAGCAGGTAGCTGCAACATTCCTCAGCTTTTTATAATCAATGACAGAAGGATTAAGACTACCACAATATGTTCTCGTTGTCAGTGCCTGCAAAGTGCTAGAAATACAGTAACAATTCCTTGACTAGAGTTACTGCCACCACTGGAGCCCCTCTCATGCATCCAATTTACATTGTAAGGAAACTTCTTTTTCAACATGTACTGAAACACACAATGTTGTGTTTGCATGTCACAAAGTAAGGAAGAAGATGGCAATTCATCTTGAAACTCTTCTAATATTCTTCAGCAAAACACCTCTTTGAACACAATCTAGTAAACTGTATTTCCTCTCCAAGTATTAAATTCAGTGTTCTACCTGGCATTGTCTTGAAAGTGTTAAAATTTTGCAGTTCAATGGATCACCAGATTCACACCTGGAGCTGTACGATGATTAACATCTCATTTGAGAAGTGTTTCAAGGTCAGCATTCACCCTTTAGTCTCCTTTCTGCCTTCATTAACACTCCCCAAGAGCCTTACTGAGTTTCCCACACTAAATATTCGGTGCTTTTTGCTCAGAAGACTGCCATCGCTGTTCCCCGACACAGAGGTGCTCAGCACAGGAGTGCTGCCACTGCCCCCATAACCCCAGGATCATCGCAGAGCTCTCAAAGTCAGAGCCTGCGGGGTCCATGACTGTTTGGCGCACCCCATCTTCAGCTTCACTAACTCCTACCACCACGTACTTCACAATGCTAGTCTAGCTTATGCAAAAAAAAAAAAAAACCAACCCAAAAAACCACCAAAAACCTCCCATATCTTCTACTACAATCCACATTATTATAGCAACAAGTGCTTCTAGCACAGTCCTAGTGAGTCAGTGCCAGCAGCTGCTGTCACAGCAAAGCAGTAACTGCAAACGCACATTATCAAAAGTACATCCTGTGAACGTTTCAGGAGACTGAATACATATCCTGAAAAGACCAACCTGCTAATAATTTATTTTCAAAAGTAAGAAGAGTTTCAGAATTTTTCCTATCTCCAAGGAAAGAGACTGAAAATCTTTCTTTCTGGTGACTAATTCCATAAAGATACACTCTCCACTGTTTGGGTTTTTTTAACTGGCATGAAAGGAAATAGTGCAGTAAATCTTAAAATCCAAAGCAGACCTCCACATAATTTGACCATTTTACTTAGAAGTAAATATATAAAAATATACATACTTTGTAAACATAAATTCAAAGAAAACACACTCAGTTCAGACAATTTTATCCACATCTCTGGTAAGTCCTATCAATATCTAATAATACCTTGAAAGTTAAAATTTTTTTATGAGAGTATCTTTTAATTTAGAATGTTGAATGAAAACATGTACTAAATTCTAACCACAAATGAGACGGGGGGAGGGCAGGGGAAGCAAGGCAATACCCAAACTAAGCCCTTCCAAAGCTGTGATTCCTTACAAGCTAAAGCTATAAAGTAATGTGGGGGTTTTTTTGCAGGAATTAGGATCTAGAAAACATCATACCTTTAAGTCAGCACTGCTCCTCCAGCCTGATAGTGAGATTTTTGGTGCTTGTCCATAAGTGAACAAAATCCCAGAAAACTAAGCTTTTGCATAACATGTACCATTTAAGCCTGAACTAGAACAAGTCATTGTTTTATGAACACATATTAATAACCATTGAACAAAGACAGCATTTGTTTAAAAGAAAAAATACAACAACCCACCCAATACTTAAGGTAGGGATCCATAGTGTGGGCATTCAAGCCCCACCCAACACTTCTTATTTAAGGGAATCACTGTTTTTTCCAACTCCTACCCCAATACGCAACAACAACAAAATAAAGAGCATAGCACAAAAAGGAAGGTTAAAGCATTGCAAACGCTCATTTTTAGCTTAACCAGCTCCTCATGACTCTTTTGATGTTACCATTTGGTGACATAGATAAGAAAATAAAAATCTATGTACAGAAAGCATCATTTAAATTAAGATTCCTCAAAATACTGAGCAAAAGTACCACACTGGTCTATGTGAAATTAACACTTTGAACAATGGGGCTTACAAGATCTTGGCAATTCCACAAAGCGTGTCACAAAACCATTCTTCAAAGTAATTGCTGTGTTTACTTAAGAGTACAACCAAGACTGTCACAATATTTACCACAGAGAAAATTAGTTTGAAACTCGGTTCCCCTATGCAATCACCATCAAAACATGCTACAATCCTCACAAATACTGTGGTTGCTTCCCAAGGCTCCCACCAAGTGGTAAAACTGGCCACTCAGCATCACTGCTGAGAAAAGTTACCCTGCCTAGTTCACAAACCACCAAGTTTTGGGCATGTTGAACTGTGACAGAGGGAAGACTACTCCTTTTCCTAGAAGGACAGAGCTGCAGGAAGAGTCAACCAGAAACATCTTCTATCCAAGACATACAATCTAAAGTTATCTGCCTTAGCTCAATGATTCTTTTTTTTTTTTCTGCACTAACATGCCTTCAGTCCCAGGGCTGAGAAATGTCTTATCCATAAGCCAGATCCAGCTAAAGGGTACAATTAATTTTACCCAGAGACACTGCTGTTCTTCCTTCCTCACAGCAAGTCATACACAAATCTCAAAAGCAAAACGCAGGCCATTTCCTCTTGGCAGACACCTCTGTTTACACGATGGGGCAAGAGGCATGTACCTTCTCGATGGAGCGGTGGTGAACCTTTGGCTCTCCAGAGATTCTCAGATTCTCTGGCACCAGGTAGTAGTGCTTTTACA
>NW_010431031.1:26976-27330 GCF_000710305.1 Buceros rhinoceros silvestris | reverse complement strand
CCATTCAACAAACAGCATTAAAAATCCCCCTGCCACTACATGCTGTGATGACAGGCTTTACTGCGGGCAATGAATAGTACCTTACTGCTTTTGTCACTTAGCTTAAATTTCCCAGAAATTTGCAAGAGATAAACAAATCTTTCCCAACTGTAGATGGTACAATGGTGTGGGGGGGGGGGGGCGGCGGCGGCGGTACGATCTCTCTGACAAGAAGATAGCTCATAAAACCATTATTCTTCAAATGATGTTATTTGCAATCTCACAGCTTCATACATGAAGCAACACCCACCTGGGTGAAGCTAACACTGTATTTGACTACACTGCATTTTTAGGAACCAAAACTCAAGTACTGCT
>NW_010431031.1:22784-26813 GCF_000710305.1 Buceros rhinoceros silvestris | reverse complement strand
CCTTAATTTGCTTTTTCTGTTTAGGAAAAAATGCATTTCCAGATTAGTAATACTTTTGAAAGTACTTCTAGAGAAGGCTGCTACTGCTACTTTCTCGGAAGACTCTGGATAAATATCAGGACTGTCAAGTGTTTTTAAGATCCACATGGAAAACCTGGACTCAATGTCCAGAAATGTCTCAGCAGATTCCTTATACCAGATCAGAGACCCAACAGAGAAAGCTCCTTTACTTGTCCACTCCGCAGCTCTTCAACACGTTTGAGAGTTCAATGTCACATGTGGATTCTACCCACATAAAAAGTCCATACAGAACAAAGACCCACAAAACGACCTGGTGCTAAACATTATTTTAACATACCTCTAAGACTTCTCTAAAGATGACAAAAATACATACCAACCTCACCTTCACGTAACAGGAATTAATACGTAACTCCGTGTGACAGCACTCACAATTCTGTACTGTTAATAAGAAGTGACTACGCCTAGAGATTAAAGAATATTTTCTGTTCCTTTAAGCTCATTATAAATAAAAAACATCTTTCTACGAGAGTATGAGGGTCTGTTCATGGCACAATCACACCAGGTCAGCTCCAGAAATGTCTTTACAACAATGCATCAGTCAGATAATCTTCTGAAGAAAACAAAGGATTTGCTTTGATGGGCTGCCAATATCAGAAATGGAAACAAACACTGTTCTTTCCTCAAAACGGTAAGTTGCCATTGAAAGATGGGAGAGAAAAAAGCACAATCCTAGGAAAATAACTAAATAGACTTGAAAATGCTCTGTAAGGCCTCTGCCACTGGTCATTACTACCTGCAGGCAAAAGGTACCTGTATCAAGAGCAGTACTTCTAGTGAAGAGGATAAAGGCCACTTTGGACTTGTGGAAAAATCAGGCAACAGTTCTCACATTCTCCAAAGAACTGTGTTTCCTTTTCACTGATAGGCATTGCTTGTTTTTCTCTAGTAAAATAAATACGCTCTTATGACCTACAAAGTTAATTAACTCCACAGAGGTAATAAACCTAAATTGAAAGAGCATTCCTTGTACACATCAGTCACGAGGATGAGTGATTATACCACCACCTTTTTAACCATCCAAAAACTAGCATTAAGCTGCATAATGACCCTAAATAAATATTTATTCCCATGGTTGAAGATGGGGAAATTTCAACACAGACATGCAGTAGCATGCCTCAAGCTGCACAAGGAATGAGGGGTTTTCCTTGATGCAACCAGCAATCGCATTACTGTCTCCCTTTAGGAGCCTGAAGAGAGTTGTTTGGTGTAAGACGTATTGGGATAGATCTAATAATTCCTGTCTTTCTCTGTGTTTGTAGGTAAGTTTACCACAGTATTATAGATCAGATTTCATGCTCCCAACCAAGATCACTGAATCACAACTCTAATTTTTCCTCTGTGATGAGTAAACATATATATACAGAACATTTTACCTTTAGTCCAAATTTCCAGATTCCTTATCGGTGTTACTGCTACTTTCAATATTTGCTCCCCTCCTTTATTGTTGATTCTTTATATCAAACCCAGGAGAAACTGCTGACCAATAACAAGCATTTATTCTTATTCAGGTGTGCAAACCTGTTACGAACTACTACTGTGGCGGCTTTGGGTCCATCCCAAAGTACCACCTGCTCTTCCTTGAGAAACACATCTCCTATTCCCAGCTCCCACATTCTTGTGTCATGGCAGGAGCCACGTGCAGCCTCCTTTCACACCACACACATTAATTCTGCTACTACTTGTCCCACCAGGAATGCTTCTCAGAGGAGGCGGTGGCCCTCAGCATATTAAGCAACACTGTGGCAACTGCCAGAGGAAAAGGGTATATCTGTCTTAATAACAACTTCAGCGGCTTCTGTAATATATACAGAGTTAAAAGGAAACGTGTACCTAAAGCATGCTAATCAGAGGGAAACAAGTTTCTCCTTTAATTTTGTTTTTTCAGTAAAATTACCAGAATTGTACCCATTGTAGCCCAGAGGTTTTTAACAGATTTTCAAGTGTCTCTGATGTGCTATCCAAAAACAACTGTAACATGCAGACAGGCTGTTAAATAGTGCCAGGCAAGTGCAGAGGTATACAGATTTGGCCAAGAAATGCTTGCTTAATTGAAGAGCATGCTTCAGAAATGTGGACAAAGCAGCAGCAGACACATAGTACTTTAGACTACGACTTATATTCTCTACATCACGCACAGGACTTCTACATATTTCGCTATACTGGGAATCCTCAGTTCAGTAAAATCAAATATCAAGCTTGTTTAAATTAACTACCTGCTCCTACAAAACACGAGCCGAACTCCGTATGATGCAGTATTTTTGCATCCTCCCACTTCAGTACACAAAATTATCTGTAAAGGAAGAACATTCAAATCTCTGTGCCATGTGATGATCTCAATGCAGAAACATAATCCTTGCTTTTAGAATGAGTATAATTCCTAAAACCATTTAGAGATACACAGTAGTCTAGTCCATGCTAACAGTGAAGATCAATTTGTTTCCTGAATTTTACAGCCCAACTTGATTCCAAAGCACTCAAACTATCAGTTTATAATAACAGGATAGTATTTCTATGCTTTATAAAAAACAAAGAATCATTTAGCTCATTATGGCTATCTCCTTTTTAATTAAATTATTGCCAAGTTCCAATGAAACATAAAACAACACACCAAGTGAGCAAAATATCAACCAAAAAAAAGGTAAAACACAGACATAGCAAATTACAGCAATTTTACTTAAAGATGTGTAAAGACAAAATATTTCTTTAGATTTTGTTAGAGTTCCACTAAAGTAAAAAGTACATTAGGAAATGTGTATAAACGCAACAGGACTCTCAGCTGCTCATTGGCATGCTACCTTTTACACTAGTTTTCTGTAGAATTTGTGACAACTCATTCCATAGTTTCTTCTGAAGTTTTCTATTTTTCATCAAAGTGCAATTACCCACAACTTTATTCTTGAAAACTAGTTTAACTTTTCCTCCTCTTTAAAAGTTGGCACACAGACTTGGCTTAACTTAAGCCTTCCCCACATCTAGAGCAAATATCAGCAACAAATACAAAAGAATCACAGAATCATTTAGGTTGGAAAAGACCTTTAAGATCAACTGTAAGCCTGGCACTGCCATGTCCACCACTAAAGCACGGATATCACAAATTAAGTACCTCCAGGGACAATGGCTCAACCACTTCCCTGAGCAGCCTGTTCCAGTGCTTGACAACCCTCTCTGTAAAGAAATTTTCCCAACACTGAACCTAAACCTCCCCTGGTGCAACATGAGGCTGTTTCCTCTCATCCTGTCACTTGTTACATAGGAGAAGAGACCAACCCCCACCTCACTACACCTCCAGGGACAATGGCTCAACCGCTTCCCTGAGCAGCCTGTTCCAGTGCTTGACAACCCTCTCTGTAAAGAAATTTTCCCAACACTGAACCTAAACCTCCCCTGGTGCAACATGAGGCTGTTTCCTCTCATCCTGTCACTTGTTACATAGGAGAAGAGACCAACCCCCACCTCACTACAACCTCCTTTCAGGTAGTTGTACAGAGCGATAAAGTTTCTCCTCAGTCTCATTTTCTCCAGGCTAAACAACCCCAGGTCCCTCAGCTGCTCCTTGTTAAGACTTGACCCTTCACCAGCTTCAATGCCCTTCTTTGGATACACTGCAGCACTTCAATGTCCTTGTAGTGAGGGGCCCAAAACTGAACTCAGTACTCAAGGCTGAGTGCAGGGGGACAATTGTTGGTGTATTTTTCTAGCAGAAATTAGAACTGTGGAAAATATGCTACTCTCTCTGGGAAACTTAGCAGCCGAAACCCAGCTGCAGCACTATCGTGTGGGAAATTATCTCTAACTAGCCTCTGTTTTATTAACTCTAACCAAAACAGTAACCACGTGTGGACTAACCCCTTTTATCCAACCACAGTGCCTTAAGAGATGTGTGCTGTCTGTGTGACAGAGACGCTATCCAATCACCATGTAGCTAGTCGGGTGGACAAGAGTCTATAA
>NW_010431031.1:17641-22758 GCF_000710305.1 Buceros rhinoceros silvestris | reverse complement strand
CATGTAGCTAGTCGGGTGGACAAGTCTATAAATTGAGATGTATTGTAAACAATAAACGAGCACAATTCCTAACCATATTGGTGCCCGTATCGTGACTCGGACTCCGTCCGTAGAAGGGACCCTGCAACAGACAATCACTTCCCTACTCCTCCAATTAATACTTTCAGATGGGTTTTAGGGACAGAAAAAAGAAAGAAAATCTTTCCAACAGAAGGTATGAAAAGTTCAAAGTAAGCAGTATTATCAAGGCATAAAATGAGAATACTTTGCCAAATTCTCCTGTGCCGACTGCAAGACCTGCCTGCATTTGTAGTTAAGGTAAGCATACACTTCCAGCTGATGGGCTCCATCACCTTCCTTCCCAGCACGACACAGAAGGTGGAAGGTATGCTTACCCTTCAGTTTAGGACAAGTCAGAAGCTTTTTTTTGTGTAACCTCCTGTCAACCTGGATAGCATCACAGTCTTCAACGAGGAAAATAAGTGTTTAGTCATCATGTTTGAGGAAAAAGCCCACCAGAGCTTAGACAAAACTTTTCTAATTCTGAAAATGGATTTTTTTTTTTCACTGTTGCTGCTCACCAGCATCCCCCAAAAACCCATACAACTTAAAAATTTACAAAAGGATAATTTAATTATTGCCTAGCAAATCTCTGTGGAATGCAGCAAAACTAATAAGATTCAAGTGAGTTTCCATATGCAGCAGCCAGTAAATCTTTCTGCACCAGGAGAAATGCAGGCAGTAAAAATACCAGGCAAGAGGATGCAAAATGAACCTTGAAATAAAGTGAAGGAAATGATTCTCCTACGAAAACATACACTGACATGAAATTAGAACAGAACTCCATTCTAGGAATATTAGATCCTCTATAGTAATTTTTGTAGTTCTCATCATTACCTGGCCATTAGAGTAAAATTGACATTTCCAGGTTCTCAGACATGAGGAGGAAGTCTGAGACCAGGAGGAAGACTGATGGGCTATACTTACAATGGAGATTTGGGATACAGACTTGAAAGGAAAGAGGAAAAGAAAAGAACCACCAAATAAAAATTTACACAGGAAGGGTGGGAGAGAAGAAAAATGAAGAGGCATTTCCCAAATGATCTGTGAAATAAAAATTGTATTAGGAGATAATTTAGGAAACAGAACACAGAAAGGATCCTGCCAGCACAGACCGAATATTCACCTAGCTGAGCTCCCTACATGGAGCCACAGTCTGAGGCAAGCTCCTGGTGGTACCTCCCCAGGATGTCTTCTCAGCCCCCAGTGCAGCTCCTGAACCAGAAGCAGTACCTAATTAATGGAAGAAAAATTCACCTTCTCTAATCTATTAAGGAATTCAAGTAACCTTCTGTTATCCACAGCTTCCTACAGCTTTCACTTTTTATTTGACAACGTGCAAAGTGCTCTGTTTGTTTGATACCTGCCAACGGTATTTTCATTGTTCACTGGTTAACTCTTGTGTTAACCTCTCCCTTGCCTGCAAAATGATGAATGACCTTGGGAAGGTGACATCTACTGTATCCACCATCCTCAACACTTCTTTTTCAAGCTGAAATGTCCTATGTAATTACTATGGCAATGTAATTATTCCTCCTATGGAAGCAGTTCTGTATCTTTGATCATTCTTATTACCTTCTCTGTAATTTCTAGTCCTGACAGAAAGAAAACACATAGGGAAAGCTGGAAGAAAACACAAAGGTAACAAAAGCAAGAATAAGCATTTGTTTAAACGATATTCCTTGTAATGTTTTATTACTCATTAGCAGAACCTGCCAACTATATCCAGTACATGTACAATACTACTTTTCCAGCATACTAGGGAGTTTGATTTGAAATAAAATAAAAATTGTCTTATTTATATTCATAAGACCTTCTGTACTGGTTCCTACCACAGTCCCTAATCCTGCCTCCACAGTGGCTCATAGAGCCACTGCGGGAACAGAATTAAGAGCAGAGTTCCTCCCTGGGTGTTAGGATTTCTCAACTGTCTGAAATCAGCAATTTGGCAGACTTCTCAAGCCAAAAAAGCAACAAAAAGAGCATGAGAACATGAGAAATAAGAGGAGTAATTCTGCTGGCCTTCCAGCCCACATCATCTCTATCAGAAATAGTTTCTACATTAATTCACACCTCTATTTTTTTACCCCCAAGTTTTAAGATCTCTTATGAAATATGGTATTACAAAAGCACTACCATTTGTTGCACAGCAAATTTTACCTATAGCTCTTAAGAAAATAAAAGCATATTCTTTCCCATACTGTTATACAAGTATCAACATACACTGAAAAAAAGGCAGTTCTTTCATAACAGTGAAACCATGACTTTCAGGAAATGTACATCTCCTAAAGAAACCGCAGAGATCACAGTTAAACATGAAATTATGGTTATGAGAAGAAATGCAGGGGAAAATGTTCGTACATGCTTTAAAATTTACCAACTATTATTAAATATATATATCTTTTAAACAAATTATTTCAATAAACAGCTCTAAGATAGCTCTTGACATTCAGTTAGCCTTACCTGTTCTTGAGACTTGCACATTGAGGACTTCCCATCCAACTAAACCACAAATGTTCCTAATTTATTAAAATATCTTCTCTGAAGGCAGCTGATAGGAATGCTTGTCCACGAACACTGATATTCTTTCACCTTTCCAGGGTTTCACCCCTTCTAGCTATCTCAGTTATACTTTAAGGTTGCTGTTCCATTGTAGAAAAAACAACAGATGTCCTAAAGAACTGGTGCAATACAGTGGAAAGCCTGAACATACCAGATCCCTAATTAAAGTAACACAGCATTATATAAACACATTTGACAGACGACAATGTCTAAAAACGTGTTTATTCTTGCTGTTACAGTTAGCGGGCTAAACCTGAACTCATTCTGCCAATACCAATTAGTATCCTGTACAGCCTGTCCAAAGTGGCCGCAATGACTACAGATCACACAGACTTCAGTAGATGGTGAGATGGTACCACCTCACACAACGTCCATCAATTGGCATTAGCTCTAAATTTCAACAACCACACAAAGTGGTTCGTCATAGTACATTTCACAAACATTTGAAACTAAACCTTCAAGGAAGTGAAAATTTTAACAGTCAAAGCTCTTTGTAGCTCAGTCACATGATAGAACTATGTTTCTGAGTCCCTTCAGCTAAGCCTTCAGTCCTTTGGCTTCATTTTGGGGAGGTATTTGCAGATATCCTTGTGGTTTTTATTTAGGTTTTTTAACGCTTTGAATAAAAACCATCAGGAAGTCTCACTGACATCCAAAATTAATAAAGCAGCTTGCATCATCATGTTATTGTTCCAGACAAAAACTGTCCTGAGTTCCCCACTCAGTGTAATTTTACCTTACAAAAGCTAACATATGACACTAAGACAATAAAATCTCAGCAAGACCAAGTAGCTATAGTCTTAAAGTAAGTTAATGGATGAAGATCTAACACTAATCTTCACTAGGTTATTATCTGATTTTTTAATTTATTTTTTACATTTTGGATTTGAAGAAACTTTCGAGGTCACCATGCTGGACTGCTGCTACTTCAAGAAACTCCAATACCTTAATTCCTTCCTCAAATGCAAGCTCTGCCTTAAGGCAATCAGACTTTTTTCTTGACCATGGTTCAGAACACCACTGCTGACAGAACCATTCCTATTTCCAGAGCAGCTGCACCAACAGCTGATTCATCTCTTTAACCTGGTGCTAACATTGTACTTAAAAGTTATTTTTCCTCCTTAATATTTATCTAACAAGATAAAGTGAAAATTTATTTACTATAAAGTAAATACAATTAAATATAAAAAACAGTAAGCTTTTATTTTGGTAGGTTATAAAGCCAATCCCTTTAGTCTCTCTCAACACCTAACCAATTTCTCCTGGGTAACATTGAAGCCTAACTTGCATCTGTTACAACTTCTTTTTTTTCCTCCTGAGGAGATAACTGAAATTCTACCCTATATCTCACAAGATGTTTTGCCAGTGCCTCGTGCAAGGGCACCCAGTACTCCTTATTTCAACCAGCCCATTTTAGGATGCATTTCCTTCCCCTCAAATCATGAATTATTAGGTCACCATCTAATACATCCAGTTGTCTTCCTCCTCAGTCACTGCCAACTGCTGAGTTTCCAGCATACACTAGCCCATACATAGCCAACATACTTCTTCCAGCCCGTAACGGTATGACTAAAAAGCTTTATGAAGATAGCACAACAGAAATGTCATTAAATGTAACCAATGATATGCAGTTCATACTGTATAATTCTGTCTGGAAAATTACCCCTAAGTTTGTATCATCAACCAATTTAACCAGCATATATTTCCTTTTTACTGATGATGTTGCCATAAATAATAACAACTAAAACTGATCTCAAGATAAAAATCCAAGAAGAATACCACTGTTACAACATCCTAGTATAAAATTTGCATTTTCTCTCCCTTTTAGCCAGTTATTTCTCTAATGAAGTTCAAACATAGGATCTGTTACACTTTGTCTACAAAATCAGTTACTGAAGAAGGCACAAGGTGCAACCTGCCTTTGTTAAAACCTAGTTCCACTTACTCCATTTAACATTTTCCTCCATGTCTCATTTTCTCTTCCCTCCAAGATCTCCTCTTACATCTTCCGTGAGAATCACATTATCCTCATAATTAAATATGAGTAAGACACTTTGTATTCTGCAACCCTACAGTGCTATTTCTGACTCATTAGGATTAGAGAAAACATATAATATGGCATACACAATTGGCAATCTAATTTTTTTTCAGGCTGTGATAGTGAAAGATACATGCCCCCTCTGACCTGAGCATATGAATTTGGCCCCGTATCACCTGACACCACCTCAGTGAAAAGTGAGAGGAAGGATTAATTTATAAGTAAGGACACAGAAAGTATTTGTCCTTGTCCAAGGATTTTTTCCTTTTCCGTGTTTTAGATGGGAAAGCAAGTTCTGATATTTTCTTTGCGAGGTCTAATTCAGCTTAGTATCTTCATCTACACACTTGTTGACAACTATGTCTGCAGTTTCCTTATCTACAGCACACCCAAGGTTAAGAGTCAGGTTGCATTCAAGTAGTTTTTAATTGAACAGTTATGACCATGGTTCCTGCTG
>NW_010431031.1:17251-17540 GCF_000710305.1 Buceros rhinoceros silvestris | reverse complement strand
CCTGCTGACTAAAAGAAATAGAGACCTCTGATCTTGAGACAAATTTTTTGAATAGAGAAGATGCAGCACAACTTAGCATCATTCGGTGTTTTACCCTTGACAACAGTGGAACCAGGACCTCACGAAGCCCATTCACATCTACCCTAGTCTCCAACACGCCTAAATGCGGAGACACAAAACGCAATTCTATTCACAGCAGCATAAAACGTAGTTTGAATTAAGAACATTGAGAAGCATGCGAAATGAGTTTCAACTATTACTTTTTGCACCTCAGTGTATCAGAGGTATT
>NW_010431031.1:15807-17157 GCF_000710305.1 Buceros rhinoceros silvestris | reverse complement strand
CTGCTGAACTACAAAAAAATCATATCACAAGGAAACAGGTGGTAGGAGGGAAGAGGAAGGACAAATAAAAATATAAACAAACAAACAAAAAAAAAGCCGAGCTAAAGATTCCAATGTTTAAGAAAACAATGTGAAAGATACTGATCAGCAAATACTGCTTCCCTTGTTCTGGCTGGATCATCAAGATTAAATCTCCCCAAAACAAGATCCAGCATCCATACTAATCCATCCAGATCAGTAATGGCTATTAATGCAGTATCCATTCGTTTTTCAGGATAAAAACCCTGGGAAAAAACCTAGCCTTCAGAAGAACGGGAGTTGGGAGAGCAGCAACATCTCGCAATTGCTCTCCAGCTGTAAAGAAGGAATCCCATGGCAGTGAAGGCTCCTTCTTCCTGCTCTGTGATACAGACAGCAATCACAGAGACAAATTATGTGAAGGCAAGTTTTAACATATTAAAGCCTTTATCCTTCTAGTGGTTGTTTGTGGTTAATACTTTGACTCCTTTAGAAATGAAATTGTTGAAGGTATTTGTTATTCAGCGTAACTAAATGCCATTTCCACAAGTTTTGGCAAAACTTAGGATTAATTCCCAAGAAAGCTTTGTCCAGATGGAGAACTGTATGTAAGGAGAACAACAGAAACTGGGATTGTTCTATCATTTTCACAGAGATGATGATCATTATTCAGACAGTTACAGGATAAAACTAAACCCTTGGTAGGGAATCCTTGATCTCATTTGCAGACTAGGGAGATGAACATGCCTGGAGCAGCTCTTTGATAGAGCTGGACTCCGCCAAGATAAATGGCTGTCATCCAGCTGGTGCTGTACGTGTATTTTGTAACTGGCAGCCTTTCTACACAGGAAGAAACATGTTACTCAGCCTTGCCTGTTCATATAGGATGTCATCACAACCTTTACATTTTGCACGGGAGATAAATTTGTAAAAACTGGCAGGTCTGCCCTGAGTTCCAGAAAAATCAACGTGCACTTTAGGTCCTACTTTTCCTCTTTTAATTTCCAGCATGTTAACAAGGCATGTTAACAAAGGTGACCTTGGAGAGAAATGGAGTCAAAGGGAACTCCATTCTGTTCACTGTGTCCTTTTATGACTTTAGAGAACAAAGGTAAGCCGTCTAGCAAGGGTAAGCGCCCCTGGAGCACACACCACCTCAACAAGCTGCAGTTTACACATGGCCACATAATTTAAAAAGAATATGCCAGTTCTCACTATAACATGCAGTTTGGCCACCAGTCACATGCCGAGGCTGGATGGTCTTAGGGCCTGCTCTAGTATATTCTGAGTAAGAGCACAAGGTGTCCTCAATGAAGTTGAGTCTCAGCAGGA
>NW_010431031.1:0-15727 GCF_000710305.1 Buceros rhinoceros silvestris | reverse complement strand
AGCATGATCTCAAACACACGACTCAACTACCGTTCCCTCTTGAGGTCCTGCGCAGACCTCCCTTCCTCTACTTAGGTTGACATGTTGTAGCATCTTCTTCCTGTCTTTGAGACAGAGTATCATGCTTTGTCATTTGAATCCTGCAGTTCTCAAACTCGTCACCCTGTGTCATGTAATGACACACTTGCACACACATCCAACTCCATGCTATCCACTCACTTTTCTGTAACACTGAATCCCAAAAATAATCCTGAAACAGAAATTACTTGATGTTTCACACTACTAATGAACTAAAAGCTAAATATATTGTACCTTGATAAGAATACAAGTTTTTTCCCCAGAAGAAAAACACTGTTTTTCCCCAGTAAGATACAAAAGGAAAGGGTCAAGGCTCTGCTAATACAAAGGTGTGGCAGGCAGCTAGTGGCAATTAGGCTCCAGCAGTGCCTAATGGTTTAGGTGCTTCACACATAACCTCATTCTTCATACTTGTGAACTTGTGACTTCATACTTGAAGTCACTACCAAGGTCTAATAACATAATCAGAGCACTCATTCCGCTGAGCAGAGTGATAAACGCAGGTGATCTGCTTTGAATGCAAACAGTGGCAGTAAGTAGCAAGGAAGAGGAACACAGATTAGAGAACCATTTCAACAGCAAAGGTTGCTCAGTATTTATCCAGAAATCTCATTAAAACTATTCTTTTTTCCCACCTGACTTGTCTGAAATTTAATCAGTTCCGGTAAGAAATATGACTGCAGAACTACACACAGTCATTCAAATATTCTATGAGGAGTAACAGTTTAACTACTGCCTGGTACCTCTCTTCCTCATGTTCTCGTACTATGTTTTTCAACACAGTAGAATTCTGTAAGGGGAAAAGCTGTGTCTTGCAGCACTATTCCTGTCCAAGGGATTATTTCAGATCAAGGAAAGGATCACACTCCCAAACTAAGATTCCTGAAATCACGCCATATACGTGCTCAGTGCTGTCAATACACTTGCAAATCTCCAACACAGCCAAGGAGAAAAAAGCTCAAAAGACACCAAATAGTTTATGCCTAAATCAACCACGGAGACAGCTGAGAACAAAAACACTAAAGAGCTTCTGTTTATTTTAAATTAAGAAGCTAAAAGCATGTCGCAATTTAAAAAAATGCTTTTTCATTATTTCCAAGAAAGTGGAAAAAAACCCTGTTATTTACGTTTTTCCCTATTATTTACAATATATTGACTCCTTTTATTTCTCTTTTATTGTTAAGTCTCTGACAGCCTGGAACAAACTGCAGCTGACTGTTTTTTTTTAAAAAAAGGTGTTGATCACATGGATTATTTTTTCACAAAATGTTTTATTCACATGTTAAACAGCTGTGTAAAACAGGGGTTTAATTTGAAATCAGAATAATGTTCTGCAAGGAAAACACTTCCCCTTACGCACCCGATTTAACTCAGCAGTGATGTTTTTCTAAGTTAGTTAAATAAAGACCTCCCAGTCCTGCAGTAACCTTCACAGACAAATGAGGTAATAAATACTTTTTCTTATATCCTTTTCTCTATTTTTATCAGGAGAAATGTTCCTCATATGAAATATCTAAAGTGCAAAGCATTGTTTCAATTCTTGTGTTTTCATTTGGCCAGCTCTGTAAATAACAACGTGTAAACATAAATTTCTCAGCAGATATTAGCAAATTGTTTCTTCACAAGTAAGCCTGCTATAGAAATAAAGAGGTCCAACACATACACACACGCACAAAAAATTTCAAGGTTTCAACTCTCATATGTCTTCAAAGGGAAATCACCAAGAAACAAATCCAAAAGTTTCTACAGTAGATGGATACACGATCAAGAAGAAAACTTAATTTGAGAAAGACTGATTTTTTGTCAATGTAGCAAATTGCTTAACATTCAAATATTTTGGTTTAAAATAAATAGCATAATCTATTATAATGAAACACATTTTGTGCTGAATTATGTAACAGAAAAGGTATGCAAGTTTAATCAACTATTACTTAGCATATTCCCCATTTGAAGTCAGACAGTATTCACACTACAAGTCACACATTCCTCAACCCTTTAAATGATCCGAGATGACTAGATGCTCCAGGCGTATCTGTACTCCAAATCACACTGCAGTAATGCTTCCACTAATTTCTCTCCCAGCCTTACAGTACAAGTTAGGCAGCAGGAAGCAATCTGCAGCAAACTGACCACAATGCTGCTGCAGGTACTAAAATCGGCATTTTTCTTTTCAAATAATAAAATAATAAAGACAAATGCTCCCACCCCTACCTAAACAAACCAACTGGAGTTACTCACCATTCACAGCTGTGGGAAACTGAGCCATCATGATCTCGAATATGCCTTGCTAGCTCTTAGCCATCTGCAACATAAAAACATTGTGCCATTAATAATGCAACAAGGGCAAAACGTAGCTCTGCACTCCCGCTGAGCAGGGGGAATGTCTGTCCCCTTTAGCTCACACTTCCGATAGCAAACAATGCCAGGCTTCAGGCTGCTGCTGAACAAGCTGAGTTTACATTTGGGAGGGGGTGGAGGAATATTTCTTTCTATTTTTTTATAGGGTATGCATTGCAGTCCTGAACCTAGTGGCACATTCTTAAAGGAAAACAGTACCAACTGTTTAGCAACTGCTGCATGATGTACACAAACAGTTGACAACATGTCAGAACATATGGCATGGAGAACAGCTCTCTTCTGGCAGGAGGACAAACTCCAAGTCCTAGCAGATCTTTTCCAGCTCTCCCTGGTAAATATTTATGCATATCATACAAAAAAGTTCAATGCACAGCTCTGAATGCTTCTGCTGAGAAAAGTGGAAGAACAATTATTATTCAAAACCATCCATTCCACCACTCCACGCACTATTTACAAAGACAACATTCTTACACGATGTATTTTAAAAAAATCTGTAGTCAGCCAGTTTTCCATAACAACACAATGAAGTTATTCCTTCTCTTCAGCTACTGCATAAAGACTCAAAAGAAACATTTAAAGGGGTCTCAGTGTAATTTACTTTCATAACAAGTATCAGATTACTAAGACTTATTTTGTTTTTCTAATATGCATCCTTTCAAGATATTAATTCTTTAGAACTGCAAAATAGTCATTAATACTTAGATGAGGGATAACCATAAGCAATGCTTTACAAATGCAGAACTAAGACAATGCAGTGAGCTTTTGCTCTGGATAATTTTAGTTAAATACTGGAATTCCTACATTATTATCCTACGCTCAACATGAAGAAACTATTATTTAGGATGAAGCTAGAAAAATTAAATTTTTAGTTTAATTTTGGGGGGAAAAAAACCAACCCCCCATCTCAGATACCTCTGTAAACTTACTCTTCAGATACCAAACCTTCTCCCCTGATGAAAAACCCCCTCCTCCTCTCAATAAAACCACAGATTTTAATATTAAGCACAGAAATATCACATCCCCCACAGCCCCTTCCCCTGCAAGGAAACTCCTGCACACCTCATCACAGAAGTCACACGTCTGGAAAACCCTCTAGTTTCTCCTGTGGACAGGACAGCATTTTTTCTATCTACTGTACACTTCTGCAATAAAAATAAAAATGTCTGGGATCAGCTGTCAACAATCCTGTCTATGTATTTTACGTCATTATTGTTATATTTATGTTCATAAATTATTTATTACTTATATATCCTATAAATAACATGTAAAATCATACTATTGAAATAGGCCATAATCATTTATTCTCACTGGGCCATGGATAAACCTCACAGCCGCAAGTGCACCTGGTCCCCCACCAAATGAATGAAGAACAGTATTTTATCTGAAGTTGTCTGCTCTGTGTTGCTTAGGTAACTGTCCAGTGAGGAATGAACAATTTCTATTTATTTATTTATATATTTTTAACATCGGATACTTTACAGACCAGTGTCATAAAGACACTTGACATTCCAGGGCTTTTTATATACACAGAAATACATGTTTACGTATACATACACAGACATACATTCGTACATATATATATACGTGAAAGTAAATTAAATTATCAGCAAGTCCAAATGATCTCTCAGGGTGACATTAAGTATCAGCTGCAGAAAGATGAAAAAAGGAAGCATGGATCTCTTCCAAGACATGAATTCTAAAATGAATTGGACTATTTTTAGGTTGCTTCCAGCATCCCTTCCTAGGCCTTACCATCAACCTAGCAAGAGACACTTGAAATCTATATATAGCCTTCCCTAAATACGCTTCCAATGTTGTTGAACATTCCTACAGCACGTTTCTCTGCAAAAGCTGTTCTGTCAAGGAGGGCTAAAAGAGAACCTGAAGCCATGACACAGAAACAGGATGCTGGAGAACATCCCCAGAACAACCAAAGCAAAGCTCGGTAGAGCTCCACACCAACAGACTTCCACCTGCATGCGGCCTGTTCTAGATTTATAGTATTACTGGATAAAGGCTACACATTTGATCTTTCCTCCAACATATTTTATCCTCTTATTTTCAGATCACTTTTAGGGTTTTTTAAAGGAGTAATTAGAACAGAATCACAGAACCATAGGATATCCCAAGTTGGAAGGGACCCACAAGGAAAATAAAGCCCAACTTTTCAGACCCCACACTGGACAGCCTGAAAGTTAAACCACGTATCTAAGAGCATTATCCAAACACTTAATGAACACTAACTGGCTTGGGGCCATGACCACCTCCCTGGGGAGCTTATTCCAATGCATGACCATCCTCTCAGTGGAAAGCTTTCCTAATATCCAATCTTAACTTCCCCTGATGCAGCTTTAAGCCATTTCCCCCACATCCTATCACCAGAGAGAAGAGACCAGCACCACCGTCACTGCTGCCCCTCAGGAGAAAGCTGGAGGCAGTAATGACGTCACCCCTCAGTCTCTTCTTCTCTACGCTGAACAAATCTATCCTCAGCTGTTCCTCAGAAGTCTTGCTCTCTAGACCTTTCACCATCTTTGTTTTAGACATATTTTGATATTTTTATATCCTTCCTACATTGTAGAGCCCCAAAATGCACGTAGTACTCAAGGTGAGGCCTCGTAATACAAATCAGATAATTATCAGACAAGTCTGATAATAAACTGATTAACTCTTAAGGCACAAAATCTTAAGATACATTTTAAAAATACTTCATACAATTTACAGCTACAGAGAAAGTGAGACTTTGCTCTCTTTGTTTTTCTTTAAATGACTCATGTAGATGGAGCTTTCTAAACACCCAACCGCTGACCATGTGAGTGGGAGAAGTAACCCTGGCAGCTTCATGTACACAAAACATGTAAACCCCCTCTCCCTTATTTTTTATAAGTCTCAACTATTTTTAAATTGTTTTAAACTGAAAAATTTTGAGGTCAAAACCCTCATGTTAGCTTGGTGACCATCATTCCTACTTATGAAAGCACTGCCTCTATGAAGCACATGTGTCCCTGGTTCATTTTCATCAGCCAGGGTAACTCCAGCCCACTGTTACTGACATATCCGTGTACAGGCAAACACCTTTCTCTAATCTGTAAGACAAGTGATCTCTGTCCTCAGGTGCATCAAGAGAAGCATGGCCAGCAGGTCAAGGAAGATGATTCCCTCCCTCTGCTCTGCTCTCATGAGATGCCACCTCAAATACTGTGTTCAGGTGCAGGAGCCCCAGCACAGGAGAGACACGGGCCTGTTGGTGCAGGTCCAGAGGAGGCCACAAAAGTGGTCAGAGAGCTGGAACACCTCTGCTATGAAGAAAGGCTGAGAGAGTTGGGGCTGTTCAGCCTGGAGAAGACTCTGGGGAGACCTTGTTGCAATACTTAAAGGGGGCTTATTAGAACAAGGGGCAACAGTTTATCTGAAAAAGGGTAGATTTAGATGAGACACAAGGAGACACACATCCTACTACAAGAGTGGCGAGACACTGGAGCAGCTTGTCCAAAGAAGCTGTGGATGCACCGTCATTGGAAGTGTTCAAGGTCAGGCTGAATTTGAGCAACTCTGGTAAGAGACGTCCCTGCCCATTGCAGGCAGGTTGGAACTAGATGATCTTCAAAGGTCCCTTCCAACCTAAACCATTCTATGATAACCAAAGTTTCATAGCTTACATCAAGCAGAGTTAGAAACCAAATACACACACCCAAGTTATCATCCATACTATTATCTGTCCTCTCAAGAGGAGTCCAAGATCAGATGTTTCTGTTTGATACTGTTCCAGTACAGCACACTCAAAATAATGATCAGCCCAGCCAAAATTATCAACACAGGTTTTTTCAGCACACTTAAAAATTCCCTAGGTTTTGCAAGCCTGGACTGGTCCACCTTGGCAAGTCTGCACCAGAAATTGCCATGTAGATGCACCAACCTCAGGTCCAAAAACGAGATGGAACTGCTCAACAGATCTGTACTAAGAGTACTTTACAGCAATGTGATGTGATTAAATCATGATTTATCCCTGTCATTTCACTATTATGTCTATTGGCGGATCTTGTCATGTTTTAAAATACTAGACCTAAAGGCCACCAAAAACCTCTTACATTAAGCCCCACAAATAATAATGAAAATTACAACCTTACAGAAGCAACCAGGAATCATAAACAGAATTTTTACAGGATTTCAAATCACACCAGCACTGAGACCCCCATTTGTCCCTTCTCACAGATTTGTTTCATTTGCACACCAGGGTTACACCAAGCACACATGCTCCACTGCTGACAGATTCTGAAGTTGTACCCAGAGGCAAAAAAAGGAAAAATAAAAGTATCGCTGCAGTGTAATTTCCTCTCATTCAATTTTTTAGGGAAGGAAGAAACAGCCCAGTAAACTCAAAGTCTACACACATTTTTCGAAGGTCTGTCGAAACAATCCTTCCCGAAGAATTGTTGCCCTCAACAAGCATTCTGCCTACTATGATCTTAAAGGTCTCTTCCAACCAGATGATTCTAGGGTTCTATGATTATGTATACATCAAAGTTAAAAGCAGCTTATTTTCACAAACTCCAAATAAAGTTAGTCTAATCTGATCTGTAAAAGCACCTTGTGCTTTAAGGACACAAGCGTGCACCATTTATTTACCAAAGGAAATCTCAGCAAAATATTTTTGCTTTAGGCCAAACTTACTTTCTTTTAAACAACTCTGATAACTTGTAATCATTAGGTGAAAGCTGTAAATTTCCAAAGAACCTTATTACACGATATTACAGAGGAAGCAAGTGCCATACAAAAACATTCACTGAAGGAGAAAAAAAAAAAATATAACTAAGACTATAACCAGTGTCCAAAACAGATGATAGAAGTTAAAAAAAGGACATCACGGCCAGAATATCTCACAGAAAATGATTTACTGTTGCAAAGACATTCTAGAAGATCTGCTCAGTGAACGCAATTCAGTCATAAGAAACCATGGCAGCCACAGCACAAAATCCACATCATAATACAACAGGATCAAACATCCCTGTGAACACGGTAGATGACATTAAGCCCTGCTGCCTTTTAGGGTAAAAACAGGAAAACTTGGATGTTAGGTTTAAATAGCAGAACAGTAAGTTCTTGTAAACAAACCATCTGACTAGTCCCTATGTTTAAAGCACTAATTGTTTTCACAAACTGACCTGCCAAACTGCAACTTCTGCTCCCTCTCTGTGTTCATGATCCATTATTATTTCCAATTTGCGAAAAGAAATGGGGAGATCGACAGAAGCAGGGGGCACCTTACCACCAAGCTGGAAAACATTAAAGTTGGGCAGACTGCAGGAGAAAGGGAAAAGAAAAAGCTTCTTTTCCATCACAGGGGTATTGCCATTCTATGAAGAACAGCCTTACCACAGTCTTTGTTATTATTTATACTTGAATAAATTTTTTTTTCAGAATATTTCTCAGAAAAACCACAGCCACATAGTTTTAGTCAGAATGAACTTCTGGTGCATCAGGCTCTGTCCCATCAGTTTTAACTGGAAGAAAGCAAATACCACAGAAGCAGCATGTGTAGCCACACTACTCCTCTTTTTGCTTTTCTCAAGGACAGAAAGAAGAGATATATCAGATTTTTGCTGTAAGAACTAATTAGCAAGAACAGAGACTGCAGTACTAGTGGAGCAATTTACTCTTTGCAACACCTGTAGATCTAGACAACTCAAATACTACTCATGAATATTTGCAAAGCAAACAGTGACAGTTTAATAACCCATGTAGTTGTTCTGTGCTTTTTTTGGATTATCCTCTTGAAAATCAGAGAATAGTAAGCATTAGTAAGGCATTATAAACCAGCACAGTCTAGAATTTCTCTTTGTTCAGACATATCGGTAGTTTACCAAACTTTAGAAATAAAATAAAAGCAACACAACGTTTTGGCAGAACAAGAATTTATGCCCTTTATACAGCGGAGTTATACACAGTGACACGGCCTTTTCAGAATGTACTGTGGCCAGCTCACAAAGTCCACCCACTCTGATAACACGTGAATGACATCAGTAACAAAATGAAGGAGGCGATCCTGGGTAGCTAACAGATTGCCAGCTCTTCCTGCTCCCTCCCCGCCCCGGTACCATGCATAAAAGCACTGCAAGCCATAGCTAATGTTAAATATTTTACTTCTTAACCCTATGGTACGAAGATCCTTCCTTGCTCACTGTTATTAGAGCACGTTACTTCCAAACAGCGATTAAGACAGAACACAAGAAAATACATTTTTCCGACAATTCTCCTTCTGCCCGCCTTGCCCAACGAACAGGCTTTCTGAATATACTGGCCATGCAAAATGGATGACACGCAAAATATACGGATCTCTGTTTCTGTTTAAAAACCATAATTGTGTGGTCAGTATTGATGGCTTTACTTGGTTTCTTACACAGCTGTTCAGCTATGAAAGCACCCATTCAAAATACCAAGACCCAGTTCAACTCTCTCCCCTGTCTCTGGAGACTGAAACCAATCTTTCCTTCCTCCTAGGAGGTGGCTTTCCTGCATTTTATTGCACAGTTGTTTAAGGAAACCTATGCACAGTGTTAGGAATAGTAATGTTAACTCAGGACTTCAGCTTCCAACATGAAATTCTCCACCATGAAGCCAGAGAGCCGCAGGTCCCCCTGTCCACACTTCTCCAGCTTCGATTCTTCTTTGCAAAGAAGAAATTCGGAGGGAGGGAATGAGAATCCCACTCAGGAAGCTCAGTATTTAAATTTCTCCCAGGAGACACGTACATGAACTTCCTCAGGAAAAGATGGGAACTGAGCCCAGCTCTGTCACACCCCGGAAGAATACATTCACTAACCTGATCCCAGACATGGACAGACATCACCACCTCTGCTTGCTTTGCTTAAAAAGGAAAAGAAAAACAAAGAGAAAAGCAGAGGGTAGATTATTTACAAGATTTTTACTTTTTAAAAAGGCTCTGAGCTTCTACCTTCGAGAAGGAACTCCAGGCTGCGCATCATAACCTTTCCAGAGAGCTGAGTGATACACTTGCTCCTGAATGGGTGGTAACTTAAAATACACTCTTGTCTTTTTTGCTTCCTACTTTCTAATTTACATCACTCCCCACTCCATATGCTGGTTCTCTAGATCCTGTTTCGAGACCTATCAATTCCCACATTATTTGCGAGCACTGCACAAAAGCCCTGAGATGCTCTTTGGTGCAGTCCACACACCTTTAAACCTGTGGTGCTCCACTTTGACATTGTGACTCCTCATCTATGTCAACGTGGACTTAGGCAAAACATACATATTTGATGAGTTTTCTCTGCTTTTTGTTATTTTACTTCAACCGTGACTGGAAACATTCAGAGCAAATTACTTAGGGTTTATCCATTAGAAATCTTGCTATCCTAGAGGAAATTTTTGGGTCCCCTCCTGTCCCATCAGAAGCACAAGCAAAATCTGCCTCCTAACAACTGAAAAAACCCTAATAGAAGAATTCTTACATTACCTTCCCCTTACGATACCAGAGCTGCTACTTAACTTATTGCTCAGCTTTTAGTCCCAGAAACATAGGGAACATCTGATGGCCTGCTACATTTAAGCATAAAACAAAAGATATAGAATAGGCAGGCAGTCTTCTATGCTCAGCAGAGAAGAATCTTTCACTGTTTGTAAAACTAAAAGCTAAAATATTCAGCAAGACTTGGATTTACATTTTAGGTATTTGCTTTCGAGCTGCGCAGGTGCACAAAACCGTCACAGACTTAACTACTCAAAAGTGAATAAGATGACAGAGAGACAGGCCACAAAAGGCCTTCACAGCAGAGAAGTTTAGTTTACCGTTGATGAAAAAAAAAGATGACAGAAACCTCATGGGAGAAAAAGCAAAGATCAGCACAAGGCAGTCAAAACAAGAAAAATCAGCTGGGTAGCATTATTTCAGATAGGTAAAAATGCATTCCCCAAAGAACTTAGAAGAGTGTGGGGGTAATGGACATCCAGGAGAACCTCACCAATATGGGACTCCTGAGAGGCACATTGGTCCTGAGTGGGACACAGGACCAACACAGCTTGGTCACGAGCTTGGTAAACACCTCTTACCTGACCCAGCTGAAGCCTCCTGCTTCTGACCCTGCTCTGTCACGAGTCCCATCCACACTATATTCCCAATAGCAGTCCTTCAAAGCATCCAGCTGAAATTTGGTCTTTAATTACCTCTTTAATACCTCTGTAGCACACTGTATAATGTCTTGACCATTACAAATGAATTTCATGAACTTAGGGAATCAATTACCACCAGGATTAGACACAAACCTCACTGTCATGTAAAGTTCCTATGAACATAAGTATATCTTGGTTGGAAAGATACTTTTCCTATATTAAGAAACTCATAATACTACAACTACACTGAGTGTAGCAGAAAAATCAAGAGGTTTAGATTTTTAATCAGCAAAATTCTTGACCTTTGAAAGTTAAGGCTAAAAGTATTATTTAAATGAGCTCTGATTTTTGATACATTTATTAGTATAGCCATAATAGGTATTTTTTTCATTCCAATTGTAGTATTTTTAGAAACAAAGAGCAACTCCCATTTCCTGTTCTTCCCTTACTTCATGTGTATGCTGTTGAATCACTAACTGCAGAAATCATGACTGGTGCCACAGCATTTCATAAGCTTCACTTGCATCAGCCTTGAACATTTTCAGTAGAAGAGTCAGCTCAGAATTATTATCTGCTACTTCTGAAGCTAAAGCAACAACATCTCCCATTGAAATGTCTCAAGTCAAACTGACCGCTCTCAAAATCGCTGTTCCAAAAAAGTTGTGACTTATCCGGATCGACCATGGTTTTTCAACTATCTGTTAACTGCAAAAATGTTTTAAAATAGTTCTCAGGTAATTGTCCTCTATTAAGTACTGCTACTGTCATCACCTCACTTCATTTGAATTTCACGTGGTGTTCTGAAAATAAGAGTTACGCAACACTGTGCTCATCTATATATTAACGTTCAATCCATTACTTTAACTCCAGGATCCAAGAAACCAGCCTGGCCAGGCTGTGTTCCTATAGTGACAAAGTCTTAAACATTCTGAATTTGAAGAAAAATGACATTTTGTCAGCTCCACTTTTACTCTAACCCTCACCTTTTTAACATTTGGTGCTAATAGCACAACAGTACCAGAAAAACTAGTTACTACAGTCTCTGTATGGTCTTGCAATAGGCTATAAAACAAAGTATGCATGGATGTAAGAAGACTCAAAGATGCCTCATGAAGTAACACCTGTTTTCTAGAGAAAGACTTATCCTTAAATAAATCTGAGAATAATAATTTAAAAATCCTGATAGACAAGTTCATCAACGAAAGGAATAGCATGCTAATAACCAAGTAACCAGCATGCTTAAATTCTTAGCTTGGCTTTCCAAGGGTATGAGACATGAGTAGTTAATATGTACTCTTATAAATCCCATCATCCAAACTTAACATAAGGGTGGACCTCGCAAAGACCTTAACTGCGTCCAAGATCCATTAAAATAGGCAACCAAATAGAAAAGACTACTAAACTCAGTGCCCCCATTAATGAGAAAGGCTACTGTGTGTTTGCGTACTGATATTAGACACCAGAGAATCCACACCGCTGAAAGATACTCTAAACCTACTGACCGTGAGAAAAACGTCAACAAAAGCTTGTATCTGACTAGATTTAGACAGCCAACGGTGCAGAAAACAAGGCTTCACCAGCGGCACTGCTCACAGCAGGCTTAAAATTTCAGCTTACACTGGTCCATCACTGGAAGGAACTTGAACTTACATGTAGAGATAAGCCTCCCAATTCTATAGTGGTCGAGATTCACATTTCCACAGGTAATTCAGGCACCTGCCACACCTGCAACCAAGCATTTGAAAATTCTGAGATCAGTTAAAACAGTTGCACAGAACTTGCAAAAATCCAACCAGGCACTCTAACAAGAGTGCTTCCCCTCAAAATAACCTGTTGCATCATCTACCACCAACCAGGGTAAAACTCAGTTTTAAAAGGTGAAGTTAAAGGGTGATAATGTATTTTAAACCTCAAAGTACACTTTCTGTTAAGTGTTTTATTGACAAGTGATAGTGCTTGAAAAAGGTCAAAGTCAGTCATAAAAAAACATTCTCTAACTAGCTCTACATTATTTTTGTTATCTTTACACTCCCTAATCGCCACCTGAAATGAGAAACATTAAGTAAGGTCACTGCCTTTCCCACATCATTCAGCCACACGAAGTGAGTCCTCCAATCTAAAAGCAACACCACAAGTTCACAGAGTCAACAGCCTGCTGTTGCCACAATTTTCACAAAAGGACTAAGTTTACATCAAGCTTCACCCCAGAACTAATATACCTTGCCAAGAGGTGTGGCATTACACTAAAATGAAAGTATCTTTTGGAAGTCAAAATCAAGTCACTTGAAAACAAGGAAGTATAGCAGTTCCATACTTACACGGAATAAATCAGAACAGCAGTGCTGCCAGGAACCCTGGCTGATGTCATTTACTGCAAGACAAAGCTCTATGATTTTTGGAATGTCTTGGTGACTGGTCAAGGATGTGATGACTAGAAAAAGGCAAACATCACATGCATCTTCTGGAAGGGCAAGAGGGACAATTCACTAATAAAAAGGTAGCTAAGTCTGACTTCAGTCCCTGGAAAGATTACGGAGCAAATCCTCCTGGGAGTCACCTACAGATGCTTGAAGAACAAAAAGGTGATGAGAAACTGCCACCATGCATCTATTCGGGACGAACCACACCTGACACATCTCATAGCTTTCTGTGTTGAGACAGCTGGCTCTGTGGACGAGGGCAGAGCAGCTTGTTTTGACTTTATGAAGGCTTTCAACAAGGTCTCCCACAGCATCTTTAGAGCCATACTGGTGAAATAGAGTTTGAACAGGTTGACTGTAAACTGGGGGGGGAACTAGCTTGACCACTGAACTCAAAGTGATGAAAGCCCATCTGGCTTGAATGAATGATATTTCCCAGGGGTTGATACCATGGCCAGTAATGTCTTCACAGACAACATGGGCAACGGGATGGGATGGGATGCACTCTGAGCAAGCATGGACACGAAACTCGAGAGGGCTGCCCAGTGAGACTGTGGGATCTCCACTCTTGAAGGTAGTCCAAACACAAACAGACATGGCTCTGAGCAACCTGATCTAAGCAGCCATGCTTTTAGTGAGTGTTGGACCAGATGATATCCAAAAGTCCCTTCCAATCGATAATATTCTATGGCTAAATTTTAGGTAAATAAAAGCAAATGGAAGCAGTTAAAAGCTGTTTTAAAAACTTAGATAAGGGAGATAGTTCCTTTCAAGAGAAAATAGGCCAGAAATGAACATTAAAAGTAAAGGTGTCCAACTTTTGAGCCGGTTTTTAAAAGGCAAAGAGAACAGCTCCAGACTAAATCTCATGAAATGCTGTTTCCACAAATTTTACATCCTGATCAAACTAAATCTTTTGAGGTAAGAGCAGACACTTTACTTGTAAACTGTTAAATAACAGGTTATCTCTCAGACCAGAGACCTCTGTCTCAATTTGCAAAGGGAACTAATGTGTTGGATTGGTTGCTCTTCAGGAACGAATCACAAGGTCTTTTCTTGACAGACCCCTTCAAGGTGTGTGAAGCTTTTTGAAAATGCCCTCAGTGAAGCATACATCACCTTCCACTTTTCAAATGCTGTCCCACTTTCCCCACCACCTCCAGATGAATAGACCAATGAAGAACTCCTATCACCTACAGAACTTAGCTTCATTTTTTACAGCTGCTATGAAATTAATTCACTTTTCAACATTAAATACTACAACAGAAATCATTAAAAAAAAAAACCTACTGTAAGCATTGCTGTGGTCTCAATCACTGCTGAAAAAAAAAAAGTAGCCATAAAGCTCTGAGAGCAGACCACCACCTATGGTACGTAACCTCATATGGTGATTCACACAAACAGGCCATAGGGTTATTTTTGTTATTGTTAGTGCTACAGAAACACACTCATTGTTTATACAGCAGTGAGAGCTAACAATGCAGCCAGGGACACATCCCATACCCTAGATCCTGTAGAGACAAAGGAGAAAAAGATAAATGCAATTCCCTCAGGATAGTAATTAAAAGGAGAAGCATACTCACTTGATCTAATTTAGGCATCCGAGTTAGAGGGCTAATCTGACCAAAATTTCCATATAACAGAGAGCACAGAGCAGCCTATATTCCCGTTTGCAGGGGTGCATGCGATTCTCTTATCATCATACAGAGCACAGAGTCTGAACTAAGTTTTCTCTAAATATCCAGAGGCGTGAGTGCCCTTTCCAGCTTAGTCAGAATGAAAAAAAAACCAAAACCGAACAGGGACAGTACAGTGAAACCAAGATAACAAAAACTAACCAAGTTTAGTAGAAGAAGGAAGCTCAGCTAGCTATTTATCCAGTTAGTTCCTAAAGCTCATTATTTCTAAACATCACCATTGTATCAGCAGATATAAATGTCTGTTACAGCTACAGTCCTTCAATTTCAACCAAATTTCAGATGAACAATTTACAATTCGTGAAAGCAAGCTGCATTTTCTGCACCACTTACGATATCCACACCACGGCAAAGCTGTACTGCTTCATACACTTTGCATGTTTTCCTGCGTACTTGCAAGCGTAGGAGCTGCTGCCACCACAGGCAAGCACAAACAAAAACAAGTTTAAAAACCATTAGGTTCCCAAAAGAGAGATGCATGTGATAGGGCAGCCTGAATGCAAGGGCAAGCACCTCGTAACTTCTCATTCCTGTGTTCTGCATGAGGGATTTCCAACCGATGTTTAAGAGAACCGCTATAAGCGCAGGTTAAAGATCACAGGGACTATCCAAAGCACAATCTGCTTTCAAGTTCTGCTGTGTGACAGGTGTCAAAGTGCCCACTGCTACGAAAACCATTTAATGTATTCAAAATAGTGCCTTAATGTTTAGGGAACTGAATCATCTTTCTCAGCCTCATTTTATTTTCTGAATTACTACATGCCACGGTAAGAAGTCCAAACCAAAAAAAGCCAGTCTATTTACAGACAGAACAGTTTACAAACTTTAACTGCAGAAGCCAGTTCGATTTCTCCAAACTCTCGGTTTTCACAGTAACTACAAGAAACAAAACCACCACCATCATAACAACCCGGGATCTCTTAACATGTCCGGGTTACTTCGCCCCGCCAGGGTGCTCCCTTGGGTGAGCTGCTTGGGCACTGATACCGGTATTTCTCCCCTTGCAGAGCAACAGCAACGGCGAGGAGCAGCAGCAGCGCCAGCACC
>NW_010431030.1:11846-12200 GCF_000710305.1 Buceros rhinoceros silvestris | reverse complement strand
AGTGCTGGGCTGCGGCACCGGGGCGAGGGGGTGCGCGGATCTCCGCCTGCTTGTTAAAGCGGTTTTTGAGAATAAAGCCTCTATCTGCTCTTTCCCCCTCAGTCTGACTGCACGTCGCCGTCGTTAGGCCAGCCAAAAATCCGCGCACGCCCCATAGAAAATCCGAAACCCGTCAGGCTCTAAATTACTCAATTCCTGTGGTTGCTGAAGGGATAAAATCTGAGACCGAAGCGGTGGGCGTGAGGTAGCGCCGTGCCGAAAGCGGGTGCTGTGGCCTGCAGCGGTCCCAGCGCCGTCACCGCAGCCGGGTCTGCGTGACAGGCTGCGGGGGGGGAGGGGTTTGGCTCAGCCACC
>NW_010431030.1:4254-11760 GCF_000710305.1 Buceros rhinoceros silvestris | reverse complement strand
CTGCGGTGGTGGAGGAGTTGTGCTCAGCCACCCTCTCCAGGCTTTGCCTTCGCTCGCCCTTGGCAGCCACTGTTCGCGTTTAGGTGACTGACAGCCCCTTCAGGTGACTGAGCCCCTTCAGGTGACAGTGGCCTGTGCGCAGCGTCCATCGCCACGCGTTGGACCCCTGACAGATCCTGTGCAGGCTTCCCCGCGCTTCAGCCACTACCCTGAATTAGGGTTATGAAATTACACACAGATGCGCTTTTTTTTTCCACGACGTTGCATCACTGGGGAGGAGAGGGAACTTTCACAACCCCTGTAACACTTCCCCGTGAAGTACAGAAATAAACAGTCTGGTTTCTCATTGCTCTTACGTTAAAGACAGAGACAGAGGAAATAGGTTTTAAGAATTTCCTCTTTCTCACTTTCGGTTTGGGCTCATCTGATAGTCAGAGTGACCTGTAATATACAAAAAAATGTGCGTATCCACGGTGTAGACTTGCTGCATGTGTGTCTGGATGTTTCTGCCGGAATCCCACGCTGTCCAAATGATGAGACCCTTGGACATTTGCCAACGTGCACACTGAACTCATCCAGAGTCATAAATTCAGGATGAGGATATACTCGAATTAGAAGTGCTAACAGGCATTCACAAAGATTTGTGTCTACCTAGGCCTGCAATGACTCCCCACAGCTTTTGACATTTTTCCTCTTCTGCCCTCGGAGCAACTCCTTGATCAATGCATGTATCACAGAGCAGTAGATGTAACATGAGTTTTGTGGAGGACGATTTACGATGTGGTAAGTTAACACCTAGCACTGTTCGGGACATCCTCCTAGCAGAGGGCAAGGATTAATTCAGGTTTATTTCCCCATTACCACACTCTGAACCACACACCAACCTGCACCTCTAGTTGCCAGTATTGGGCTTGTTAGCCACAAACCTCTAGGACTTTGTGGCAGAAGATCTTTGAAGAGTGGCAGCAACTTGTTTCTCAATCAGTTCAGTTTCCTTCATTGCTGAAAGAATGAGAATTTATGCTACAAAAGAATTTATGCTACTGGGAAAGAGCACAAGTCCTTCGAGGAGTGACTGGGGGAACTGGCGTTCTGTAGCCTGGAGAAAAGGAGAGACATCAGCACTCTCTACAACTACCTGAGAGGAGGTTGTAGTGACGTGGGGGCAGTCTGTTCTCCCAAGTAGTGAGCAATGGGACAAGAGGAAGCTGCCTCAAGTTGCACCAGGGGAGGTTTAGGTTGGATATTAGGAAATATTTCTGTACAGAGAGGGTTGTAAAGCACTGGACCAGGCTGCCCAGGGCAGTGGTGGAGTCCCCATCCCTGGAGGTGTTTAAAAGATGTGTAGATGTGGTGCTGAGGGACATGGCTTAGTGGTGACCTGGCGGTGCTGGGTTAACAGTTGGACTTTATTTTACTATCTTTTCCAACCTAAATGGTTCTATGGTTCTATGAAATAATCAGTAGGAAAGGACTGATAAAATCAACTGCTAAGTTAGATGGTCTTTTTTAGCAGTCACCCCTGTAAAAAACCCCATGCTACAAAAGGCGTCAGTCAAAGTGTTTCTGTGATTGATGAGACTGAATACGTTCTTGAATGACTGTAGGTGGAAGAAGCTGACTCTACAGGACACTTTCAGCTGACGCTTCACATTATGAAAGCGCTTGGGGAGCCTGTCCTGTACAATAAAGCTGCGGGCAAGTGGCTTTCTTAGTGTAACAAAACAGAGGCAGGGAGGGAATATGATCTCTGCCAAGGGATTAAATGATAAGGAGGTAAAAAGCAGCTGCTTAAACAAAGGGATATAGAGTGAATAGAAGTACACTGACCATGACTATAACCACCTAAAAATTGTGAGGTTTCTAATGATAGCTTAGGAAATTCTTACAGTTGAGGTAATCGGGAGAAAATAAAGGCAGAACGAGATGAATTTTTTAGAGAGGTTATAACCGCCTGCAATAGGGAAGGACTGGACTTCATAAACCAGAACACTTCCTATGAGAAACATCCCCTGCTATCTCAGCAGCCCCATGAAGTTCTGCTTCCCTGTGCAGAAATTTGAAGCTCTGAGTGATGATGGGGAGCTAGCATCAGCATAGGTCTCATGGACATCTTCTGGTAGTTCTCATGGATCAGAGGTGACGATGTGTATGGGAAATCTTCTGGATAATTGAACATCTGCAGCAGGAGGCAGGTGTCTCCAGCCAGTTGCACATCAATCCTGCTCTGGTCCCACCATCAGTGGGGCTGCAGGAGCAAGTGCTGGTGCCCTGCCTGGTGGATGAATGCTCTAGTGTGGGTTTGGCAGATGCACGCGTGTGGGCAGCATTTTGGTTTATAGATATACCATAAGACTTCATCTTTATTGTGGAGCCTTCTCCTGTTCTCTAACTCTGTTCTTCAGAAATGGCTTTCTCGAAATGAGGGAAACACCACAGCTGCCCACAGCAGTTAGATTTAGGTGGTAGTCTGGACTGATGGTGTTGGCAATGATGCTACAGGAGCTCGGTCTTTACCCTCTGTTGTCTGTCAGACCAACCAATTTAAATTAAAAGGCCTTCCACAGTAGTTGTACAGTCAGGTGCCGATTTATGAGCAATGTGCAAGGGCAGGTTCTAGCTCATTTCTTAATGAAACTCCAAACGCCCAGGGCTGCCACTGCTGCCAGGGAGTTAGTTACAGCATCGCTTTCCTCATATTCCTATCCACAAGGGGACAGTCTTTCCATCTCTTACCACCGACTAGAACCATTTAAAAGTTAGCTCCTTGAAACTACCATCCGGTGAATGAAATGCAATTTTTCTTTAAAATACACGTTCCAAGTTTTACAAAAAGTTCTAGATTTTTGTAAACTAAA
The DNA here is from genome assembly GCF_000710305.1 of Buceros rhinoceros silvestris. Taxonomy (NCBI): domain Eukaryota; kingdom Metazoa; phylum Chordata; class Aves; order Bucerotiformes; family Bucerotidae; genus Buceros; species Buceros rhinoceros. The sequence continues at coordinate 8,902 of NW_010431030.1, read as the reverse complement.
TGATGTTACTGTATTTGTAGAACTAAGCATAAGTGAAGTTGGTTTAACGAAGCTAATGACTTGAGAATAATGACTGTATGGCTGCAAGACAATCAGTGGAAAGCACAAAACAGAGTTTCCGTGGTGTTTGTTGAGATATCCTTGGGAAAGGATGCCTTTGCCTCTCATTCAGCTTTTTCGACTGCTCACTTCCATTCCTTTGACTCTGTCTTTCCAATGACATGATAATAGTAATAATAACAATGGCATAATTTTTAATGGGAGACCTTCTCATTTTCACATAGTAAAATGACTGGAATTACTAGAATTTAATTTTATAAAAAGTTTGTTTTCATTGAAACCTGGTAAATTATTATTGGTCTATAGATAAGATACAATTTTGCATCTTAACCTGAAATGTTCAGTTTAGGAATAACTGCTCAAGTTACTCTCAGATACTGGAGGACTTTGGGCAAAGGAGATAATGCCATATTTTTTAATTCTCAAAATGCTCACGAAAGTTTGGGGATTACCTCCTAGTCTGCGTCACTGTGGCGTACTACCCCAGCCTCTTCTGATGAGTCAGTGAATTTTTACAGCAGCTCATTTTTCATCCAGCCAAACCCCCGCAAAAGGTGGGGTAACTCTTCACTCCAGTTACAGCCAGAACAGTAAATTTCTCTGAATGAAGCGAGGAACCAGAGAGATTCTTCAGCAGCATATTTCATGCATGGAATCTGGCATGATCCGGTCACTAACCCTGATCTGGGCATTCTTGCAAGCAACCATTATAAAAAAGAAAAAAACCAACCTAGTTAAGGAGACAAACCTAGCTATAAACCAAAGATGAGGGAACAGCAGCGCTCCAGTACAGCCCTGTTCCTGAAACACACTGGTACCAGTACCGATGCTGCAGCCTCCCTAATGAAGTAAAGCTTACAAAAAAATACTGCAAAGAGGTTTGACGTATTTCCATTTGAAAGTATTTTGATGGAATATTAGAATACTAATGCAAGTACAAATATTAGCAGCACATTCACTCCAGTTTTCCTGAGTTGAAGCTAAAAATGGTAATGAGAAGAAAGAGCAAGGTTAAATTTGGATTTAAAATCCTCAGTACTCAGTCACTGCTCATGTCGAGATTACTCGCTGAATAGATTCTGTTAAGTGACCGAAGTGAAGATCTTTGCTTTCATTAGTGTAAGATAAAACCCTTTCTGAGTGGACAAAAGTGAGGTAAATTACTCATGATAGGCAAAACAAGGTTCAGTAATCCTGAAATGAAATTTCTGGGCCAACCGTAAAGTATTTTAGTTATTTAAGAGGTAGGATTCACTGTTAAACTGGAATGTAATTTTTAAGATTTTTAAGATTTCATGAGAGAACGGGCCCCTCTCCAAGTCAGAATGACTCAGATGTGGTTTTACTGATGAAAACCATTGGAAAGTGATTGTTTAGAGCTACTCATGACTTGGTTCAGAGTTGTGGGCGCTTTTAATTCTATATATAACAGGAGTCATCATTACTTACTGGGTTAGCTTATTACCTCCAGTTCCCTTGATACCTCCAGATTCAAAGTCACATTTCTGACCTGCTGATAAGACAAGTATTAGCAGAACGAACCTGAAGTAATCCCAGCCTTACATAAGGGGTCCTGACCCCTTCAGAAATTTGGTATCGAGACCAACAAGGAGACCAAGCAAGTGTTCCCCTCAGCTGTGTCTCAGCATCGTTGCTCTTGCACCCACAGAAATTGTTAGCTATGAATATTTGGTAATTTGCTGGTAAAATTGTCACTCAAAAACTTGTAGAACTTTAAAAAAAAATAATACAATATAACTGTTCCCATATCAGTACAGGTGGCCTTTCTTCTGCAGGTCCTTTTGCAAAGTGTGATTTTTTTTCCTCTGAACCTGGAGCAGCTGAAGGAATAGCTGTTTTAGGAGACCATACTGACTGTATAGTTAATAAAATCCTGATTATACCTGAAATTTGCTCAGAAAAATTCACAACATTTATGGCAGGGTCACAAATGTTATTTTTTCCCTTAGCTTGAGCCTGCCTCATCGCTGTTACTGAGATACCCATACCATGTCAATGAAAACTGAAATTTCTGGAAAAACAAACTTCTGACCAGTTCTAGTACCTGTGTGATCTTTTGCTGTCAGTCACTCACTGAACAGCCCAAGAAGAATGAGCTTTACATACATACACTCCTTGCAGAGTCTCTGACTTCCCCGTTACTCAGAACTGTGTTTCCTTTGAGTCGCTGCTGAATCATCTGGGGAAGGTTTTCAAAACTATTAATCAGTATTATATTTCTAAATTAATATACAGGAACTTAAAAAGTTACCTGGCTGCACGAATGCTAAACGGAAACCGCTGGGCTCTCAGAAATTTAGCAATTAATTTTGTTGCCTAGATATAGCTTTAGAAAATAAGATATTAGACACTAATTCTTTAAAAGATGCATCTACCCTCTGGATATTTCATACAGGTTACTCTAATGTGTTTTTATTGCACAGAAATGTTTGAAATATTCTACACACGAGGTTGCTGATCGTTATCGATATGCAGGGGTCCACCAAGACGGCGTCTTTGGGCAGTTGATGATTGACCACGGGGAGTGAACTCCTGCAGCAGTCTCTGTGCAGCTCTGGTGAACAACTCCAGCTGCACACTGGAGAGTTTCCACACTCTTAGAACGGTTTCAGGGGTCTCGAGCGGTACGTGTAACTCTTATTTATGTTATATTTCCATTTTTTTGCCACCCCAAAGCCATCACATAAAAACACACGAGAAAATGAAGAGAATGTTTTCCAAGGAGCCTCCTCTCTAAGCGGTCAGTCACACTGGGAGAAAAGGAGATTAGTTTTGATATGACCCATCAAAGCTAGGTTTTCACCTCTATGTGTTTAGTAAAAAAAAATTATCCCAGTCTTTTTCAGCGTTTTCATCAAGCCACTTGTCTATAATTTCTCAATTTCACTCTTAGCCTTTTTTTAGCTCTATGCTTTGCCCATCTGCAAGATGCGAGGCAGCAGCTTCTGGTTTTTCTGGGTTTCCAGGCAGTTTGCCAGTTTGTACCTCCTATGGCCTGCAGTCTCTTCTCCAAAGTTAATAAAAATTAAGTGTTTTGTTATGAATCACTGAAGAAGCATTTTGTTACTCTGCAACAAAACTTGAAATATCCCGGTAATAAGAATAGGATTCATTTGGAACAATCAGACCTTAAAAATCACATGGGTGTTGGTTTGGTGGAAGAAAACTCTTTTCAGAGGAAAATGCTAAAATTGTTTCTTTGACGCAGGGTGGTTTTTGTGTATTTCAAGGATTATATTCATCTTGAAAATTATTATTTGAATAAGAGAAAACTGAAAGACAGTTATTTAACATATTTATAAAGCTGTGTTACTATGAAAAATTGATAAAAAGGGATTAAGTTTTTAACAGAACATGTGTGAGACTATCGTACTCCTGATTCTTTATTATACCAATTTTATTAAAAGGTAAATAAATTCTATTGTCTCAAAACTAGGAAAAAGTCAGGCATTATTTTCCTATCAAAAGCACTATTGCAAAACTTTACAAAATAGAAGTTATTTCAAAGGCAAATGTAGATAAATCAGTTAAAAGCCGGGAATTCAGGCTGGCTCTGCGAAAGCCATGCAGCGCACATTGATACGATTTCCTTTGTGTTGAGAACATGCTCAGCTCCATGAGAAAAACCTTGATCTCGACAAGCTGGAGAAGTGGGCCCGTGTGAACATCATGAGGTTCAACAACACCAAGTGTTAGGCCCTGCACCGGGGTCGGAGCAACCCCCAGTATCAGTAGAGGATGGGCGATGAATGGATTGAGAGCAGCCCTGCGGAGAAGGACTTGGGGATACTGGTGATGAAAGGCTGGACATAAGCTGGCGTTGTGCACTTAGAGCCCCGAAGGCCAACGGTATCCCGGGCTGCATCACAGCAGCATGGCCAGCAGGTTGAGGGAGGTGATTCTGTCCCTCTACTCCATGCGGGTGAGACCCCACCTGGAATCCTGTGTCCAGCTCTGGAGTCCCCAGCACAAGAAAGACATGGACCTGTTGGATGGGGTCCAGAGGAGGCCCAAAAATGATCAGAGGGATGGAACATGTCTCTCACGAGGACAGGCTGAGAGAGTTGGGGTTGTTCAGGCTGGAGAAGAGAAGGCTCCAGGGAGACCTTATTGCAGCTTTCCAGTACTTAAAGAGGCCTGTAAGAAAGATGGGGACAGACTTTTGAGCAGGTCCTGTTGTGACAGGAGAAGGGGTGATGGTTTTAAACTAAAAGAGGGGAGATTCAGACTAGATATAAGGCAGAAACTTTTTACAAGGGTGGCGAAGCACTGTCATAGATTGCCCAGAGAGGTAGTAGAAACCCCATCTCTGGAAACATTCCACGACAGGTTGGACGGGGCTCTGAGCAACCTGATCTATGCAGCTGAAGATGTCCCTGTTCACTGCAGAAGGTTGGACTAGATGACCTTTGAAGGTCCCTTCTAACCCAAAGCATTTTGTGATTTTGTGAAAATATAAACATGTCTTGATATTAGACAGTTGATGGGCTGAGAGCCAGAGACCCGTGGCCATGGGGTACCGGACACACAACCCCACGGTGCGTAGGTATGCCACGTGTGCAGAAGA
>NW_010431030.1:0-4149 GCF_000710305.1 Buceros rhinoceros silvestris | reverse complement strand
AAGAGCGGTGCAGGTCAGTGCCAAGAGAAGCACAGCAGCCACATCCAGGCCCGCAGCAGTGGGAGGGATGCTGGGGAGGGGAGAGTGCAGGGGAGCGGGAAGAAGTGCAGGCTGTTTGTCCTGGATTAGTTCAGAGGGACCAGCAAGTGTTATTAAAAAATCCATGTGCTATTAACGTGTCTCTTTGGGCATAGTGAAAGCAGTGATTATTTTATGAGAGAACTGGTAGATCAGTGGCTTAATGAACTGGAGAAGGGAGGATATTTTATGCCAAAAGTACTGCTAGTGGTGGTGGGAAGGGCTGTGAGAACAGTGCAGGTGAGAGATGCAACTGGTTCTGCCGTGGCAAAGTCAAGAAATGAAAGCTGATGAACTGGAGAAAGCAAGTTTCAAAACGTTCGAAAGAGGCAGCAGGGTGGTCAGTGTAACGGGTAATTTTGGGTGATTGAAGAGAAGATGAGTCAATGAAAGACAGGAGGATTTCTGTAATCAGAGAGAGGGGATGTTAGGGCAGTGAGAAATATTTTTTCTGCAAGGACAACTAGGAAGAATTAATTCTGACACGTTACAGAGAGAGAAGTAACATCTTTCTCAGGTATATGGATAGTATGAGAAGACAGGTGTACAAAATATTCTGAAACCCAGCCTTCTCAGTGACTTCCTGGTCTTCTTCTTCCTTCCCTCTCCTCTTTCCTTCTTTGCCTCCCTCTGCTTCTCCTGCCCCAGGAAAGATACTACGTTGTAGGAGTTAAAAAGATATTTGCAGCATCAGCAGATAGAAAAAAAATGGGAAAAAAGTCAAGTTTTATACATTTGTTATACTCATTATGATGTTCATCTCTGCACTGGGATTTTTATGGCCTCAGGTTGCTCTAGTTAGGCTTCTTGGACATGTCAAAATGCAAAGTGAGCTTACAGTAAAGTACAGTATGAGTCATCTGTAGCCATGGGAAGCCCTTGGTCTCAGATGACTACGGCAGAATTCAATTTTTTTTTCTAGTAGAACTTATGCTGATACGTGTATGTTATAGAAGATGATTCAGGGCTAAAATTATGCTTTATTTTTATTTGCACATGACAAGTTGTCTCCTGTGTTTACTTCCCATAGCTCCTGAAACGAAGTTGTGGTGGATTGACCCTGGCTGGATGCCAGGTGCCCACCAAAGCTGCTCTGTCACTCCCCTCCTCAGCTGGACAGGGGAGAGAAAATACAACGAAAGGCTCATGGATAGAGATAAGGACGGGGAGATCAGCCATTAATTACTGTCACTGGCAAAACAGACTCAACTCAATGAAGTTAATTTAGTTTATTAACAATCAAATTAGAGTAATGAGAAATAAAAACCAAATCTTGAAACACCTTCCACCCACCCCTTCCTTCTTCCCAGGTTCAACTTCACTCCCGATTTTCTCTACCTCCTCCCCCGCAGTGGTGCAGGGAAATGGGGAATGGGAGTTACGGTCAGTTCATCACACATGGCTTCTGCCTCTCCTTCTTCTTCAGGGAAGGGCTCCTCACACGCTTCCCCGTCTCCAGTGTGAGGTCCCTCCCAGAGCTGCCAGTCCTCCACGAACTTCTCCAACACATTGTCATCAACATAGAAGGACTAGGAAGAGGACATTAAGCACATGTGCTTATTCTGGTTTTTCTCAGCCCCTGTAATGTCAGAAGCAGTGTAGTCTAAGGGGCTGATTGATCTCCAAATCAGGGGGATGGGGAGTAGAAAACTAGAGCAGGTATAGACGTGAAGGGCTGAATTCATCCTTGCAGGGGCCTCTGTGCACAGTTTATAGGAATAATTTCCCACAGCACTTTTAGAAGATCAAAATGGAGTGTGTGGCTGAGAGAGGTCACATACCAAAGGCCAAGCGGTCATGACAGACATCTTTGACGGGTAGCTTCACACTACTTTTTTACCTAGTAATGGAAACAAGGAGGAAATCATGTAAGCGGTCTGCTTATTGACAAGCCTGAGAACACACAGGCTATGTCCGTATCACCTTTAGTAGAAATACCCGTATTTCAGTTCGAGTTCACCAAGCAAAGCTGCCAGTGGAGTAAACCAGTGAAGATACTCCATGTAGCCTGTGGGCATTAGCTCAGCTCTCCTGGCTGTAACGCTAGCTCCCATGCTGGATGCTCCTCTTTTACACCATCACGGGCACAGTCAAGGCCACAGTCCTGCTGCCTGCAGTACAGTGATGGTTTTGGAGTAGAGACACTGGTATTTGCTGGTGGTGGTGTTTAATCCTCTGAACCTTGATTAGCAAACTGTACTGGCAACTCCCCAGACAGGTCAGCTTTCCAGGGCAGGACTCTTCTTCTATGCCCAAGAGCACCCAGCTACCCTCAGATCATATCCAAAGGGCAACATGAGCACACATCCACTCATTTTTCATCAGGAACAGCTGATGCCGCCAAGAAGCTCCTGGTGAGGAGCTCTCACATTTGGACTGTACCGCTGTGCTGTGAAATTGCCTGGTTCCTCTGACCTTGAGAACTGTTGGTCCTATCTCCAGTCCCCGCTGGTCATGGGGAACAATGCTGGTCTGGGCAGGTGCACTCGGAGCCGGGGGCTTGGTGGGTCCATTTTTAAAGGCTCTTACAATTTGAAGTCACCTCCTCAAAGGCCCTGGTGGTCTTCATTTGTGCACATTATCTAAATGACTGTCTGGAGCAGGGAATCATTTTTAATTTATTTTTCAGTGACTGTTTCCTGATTTAATGGAGGTTGCTGGTTTTATACTTGTTTTCACCAGTCTGACTATGTTTTCCTATATATCCAGAGCATGCAGAGTTGCAGACAGACGTTTTTTAGATATTATACAAATCTGTTTAAGTGAATAAATGCCACAAAGGAAAAATAGTGAAAGATTGCATCGATGCTGTTAGGAGGAGAAATATTTTGGAAGTACCACTATCAAATCATCTGTGAAAATGCCATACAGGCACATGCACACACATAACCCACATACAGTATGTTTTCCTTCAGATAAATGTCAAAATTGCAGAAATCTGTTTTCATTTAAGTACCTGACACATTCTTCAAACCCACAGTGCACTGGCAGACACCAGAGCATCTCCCATTAATCCTTTAAAGATTTAAATAGGATTTTATTGATGTTTTTCATTCAAAAAGACAAAAGAGAATAATAAGAGTATTTGGTGCCTGGATCTTACAGGCTTCTTCCTGGGAAAGACTGCTGCAAGAAAAAGGCTGAGTAGTAGCTTAATTTGTTGTAGATAATATAATTTATGTTGCTATGTATCATGTTAATGACTCTAAAACAATGTGCACATTATATTTTTTTCATTTGCAATTTGGGATTCTCAGAATAAGAGATGCAGAGATAAGGGTAACCCATGAAAGATCCATGGAAATGGAAAAATAAGGTCTTTTAATAGTTCACGATAACTGTTTTTCTTGGCTTAAGTGTAGATTTTAAAAAATGGTGCTCATTGTTTTGCTTGTAGTTCTTTCATGCATGGACAATCATGCTGATGATGCATTTACTTCCAGTGAATTTTCCAATTGAAAAAGTGCTCTTGAGTAGTTTAAGTACTATGAATCACCAAAAACTCATCTAAGTCCCATAAAAGCACTGGCTGCAGAAAGCAGCCCTGGAAAGAGGACATATTGGGATTGGACTGCGTGATTCAGCTGAATGGAATTGTATTTTGTCAACACAGAAGAAGCCGAAGAACCTCAGAGTTCTGTAAAAATGAAATTATAATCTGCTGGAAAACAGGAATTAACTCTGCTGCACTCCCATGTTATATCCCTCAGCTGTTCCTCATTGGTCTAAAGCACAGTTTCCAGACATGAGAACTTCAGCCCCTGACACACAGGGTTTTGTGGGGCGTGATTAATTCCTCATCTCTTTCTGTAGTTTTTATTTCACTATTGTCTCCCTTCCTCCCTAGTTTCCCTTGGCCTAGTCTGACTGTTGGGGGTTCTCTTTCTCCTGTTAGCACCACCTGCACCATTTGGACAACAAGTGTTTCTGAGCCAATGTCTTGTTGCTATGAACAAATGCAATTTATTTATTTCTTATATAATAATATTTTCACCGAAACAACTTTGAGTCATAAGTATTTGTCAGAGAGACGTTAGTGATTTTTAAGTGATTATTCTTATTATGTTAATT
>NW_010431029.1:10645-11039 GCF_000710305.1 Buceros rhinoceros silvestris | reverse complement strand
CCTGGCGGAGGTGACTGTCGGGACGGGGCGCCGCGGGGGCAGGTGGCTCCAGAGGGTCCCGCGGGCCGGTACAAAGACCCGGGGCTCTGCGGACGCTGTGAGCACCTGCCGCGCGTCCACCCGCTCCGCTGGGGCAGGAGTCCCCGGGACCTTTCCAGAGAGATGGATTTTTGTTCTGCTGTTAAACCCTCGGAGTTACCGGAGGTGGATTTGGTGCGTTGCCGGGGCTGAGGCACGGTCCTCCCCTCCCTTCCCGGCCCCCTCCCCGTCTCCTCTGGGCTCTGGGCCCTCCACGCAACCTGTCTGTACCGCGGTGCGGGGAATGCTCCGCATCGGGTTCAAGTTTTAATAGCTACGATAAAGGACTGTTTTCTGAAGTGACGTGGAATAAGTT
>NW_010431029.1:7985-10517 GCF_000710305.1 Buceros rhinoceros silvestris | reverse complement strand
AATAAGGTCAGCAGGAGCAGCCAAAAAGTGCAGAGGTGCTTGAACAAGGTGAAACTCTAAATGTGCGGGAGAGTGCTGAGAATGTGGGATGGTGTTAAAAACATGGGAGCACAAGTTTCGGGGCATCTTAGTCTTCTGGGTTTTGTCTTTTCTAGTGACTGAGGTTCCAGATATGCTGCTTACCTTCTTGTCCGAATGTCCGAGCAGCAGGTGCTGCCTTGGAAAAGAGATTTTTGCCAAAACAGGCCTGATTGTCTTAATGTACCCGCAGCTGTAATGGTGAAAACAGTGGGAAAGGGGACAAAACCACGACAGGGGAGAAATGCATCCACAAACAGAGCTCTGCGGTGGAATGCTTGGGTATCGAACCCGGGCTTGTTTTCTGAACAGTTCAACCGGATTTTGTTTTCTCGGTGTTTCACCGACGCTGTCGTTCCAAGCATGGTGTGTGTCGAAGCGGGACCTGTTTCCCCTGCGCCGGGGTGAAGGCTCTCAGGTGACTGCCTGGTGACAGGCCATTTACTGGTGCAGGGGGCTGCAGGTGATCTGCCCTGGCGCAGGATTAATCACAAAACAAAGTTTAACCTGCAGCATTACGTGGCTGATTCAGAATTCTTCCCTGACATGGAATTCTGGTTTTCAGGAGTAAATTCTCTCTCTAAAATCTGCAGATGTATTCGGTGCCTTTATTAAGGTCAATGTTTGCTCCTGGGCATCGACACTAGGAACTCCATCCTGTCACCACAGAAATGATTATTTATTTGCACGTGCAACGTGCTTTTTAAAACGGGAGAAAGTCGAGCGCTCCTCTTACATTGCGATTAGACCCTTTTTCCTTCTGGAGGGTCGTCTGTGCAGCTGGCAAAGGTTGGCGGCTGTTTCACGCCAGTCAGATGGAAAGCGAGCATCCTCCTCTTAGTCCAGGCTGGACCGAAGTTCACAGGTTAACCTGGAGATGCCAAGTGTTTTCAAAAAAACCAGTGAATTTCAGAAAGTAATGCTGCAGTCTGAGCTTCCCTTGCAGTTGGAGGGGGCGATGGATGCACTTGAGAAACTCCTGCTTAAGGGAGAGGCGAGTTGGAAGCTGCAGTAAAGCTGGAAATGGAACAAGGATGAAAAAGTAATTTTGGTGTGTTTCAACGTCACAACAAAAATCGTGTAACTTCTTTTGTTTGCCACTGTAGCTCAGCCTGTTCATCTGAAAGCACCATCTGAACCCCTACCCCGACATGTGCTGGTGGGGCGCGGCGTCCTCTCCACGCAGGGACGTCAGAGACAGTCCGGCTCCTCGCGAGTGGTTCCCGGGGCAGCCCGTCTGCTGCCTGTTTTCTCTGCAGGCAGCAGCAGGGAGCAGCACTGGCCAGGTTCCTCTGGCCCGGCCCCAGCTGGGCACTTCGCAGACCCAGAGCTCCCCGTTGAGCTGGAAACTGCTGAGACACACAACTCTCCCGGCCAGTGAGGCTGTTCGCTGCATCGGAATTCTTCTGGGCTGAGGCGTTACAGAATCCTGACTCTGTCGGGTTTGAGCAGTGGCATTACACACCTGCGAGGAGTTCAGAAACGTCTTTGCTACGTTTGATTGACTGTTGAGATCAGGTTGTCGTAAGGTGTTTCCGTTTACATGTGACTAGTGGTCAGGCAGAGCCGTACTCAGGCTGCCAGCGTTCTGTGTTCTGATGATGGTGGAATCAGTTAAAGGAACCGATGGAAGACGTGGGCAGGTCGGCCTGCCTGCTGGTAGCCTTGCACTTTCTGCAGGCGTCGTGTGGCATGAGACCAGGGATAAAGAGGAAAAAAGGAAAGGCGTTGCCCGACAAGCTTTATTTTTGTCTTATCAAAGAACCCTGTAAATTAATCTCCCCTCCTTTCCTCCTCCACAAAAGAAAACTAAATATGTAAAAAAAAAAAAATAAATCTGATACAGTCTTGGCTTCCATGGTGGAAAGGTGACCCAACCCTCTGCCCGTTTGTGGCCGGGCAGGGAGTTAAAACCATCCCCTTCAGTAACGGATGATGCAGCGCAAGGTGAGCAGCTGCCTCCAGAACAGGCGACTGGCTTCAGCTCCTGCTGGCGACGGCTGCTGCCTTCGGAATGAACACAGGAGAGTGAACGAAAAGTGTTTGCACAGGAATTACATCCTCTTAGGTTTCATAACTCGAGCCTTCTTACATAAATGCCAGCACAGTTGGTTTAGAAACCAGAACAAGAAAGGGCACATTAGGGCTTCCCGGAGCCCGTGGGTAGGAAAGGCAGAGCTTTGTGCTGGCATCCTCTGCAGTGCTGGTGTGCTGCTTCCTCCTGCTCTGCCTCACGGCTTATCTCACACCCCTGCATTGTGGCTGGTGTTTTTATCAAGGGCACAATCTCAAGGCAGAGGAAATTATAATTTTAATCTGATTTTTCTTTTTCAATCGGTTGATGGAGAAGCTCCTTGAACCATCCCCGGGGGCACTGAGATGCTGGGAGCACCTGAAGGGTGACCTGGGCTCAAACTGCCCTGTGAAACCACTTTTCTCCTCCCCTAATTCCTG
>NW_010431029.1:0-7828 GCF_000710305.1 Buceros rhinoceros silvestris | reverse complement strand
GGCTGAACTTTCTTCCTGAGCAGGTGTTTGTGGTGACAAGATGGAGCCGTCCCCATTTAGCAGAAGACAATGGACTTCGCAGTCTTTGAGAATCACTGCGAAGGAGCTTTCCCTAGTCAACAGGAGCAAGTCGTCAGCTCTCGTGGAGCGGTTCTCCAAGTAAGTGCCGCGAGGCTCAGGACAGGAGCTGTGCCTCGGCCGATGGCTGGAAGCTGGGCAGTGGCTGCGTGGCTGGCGGTTGCTTTGCTTCTGGAAACTGGTGCAGGTCTGGGGGCACTGAAGGTCCTGGTTTAGTAGGTGCTGGGCAAAAGCTTTCCTGATTGCTGACGTGCTGTTTCAGCCTCGGGAACGGTAATACCTTCTGGTGCTGTCAGAAGTGGAGCGGTTTCTGTCAGACTTTACCTTGGGCTTTACACAACCACAGGTGCTTCGTTACTCTGTACGTGCTCAGGCCTGGGGAGAAGCTCTTGCTTTGGCCGCTCTCGTTAGGGTAATTTATTCAGTCATTGAAGCTTGATTACAGAACCTGCTCATCTTGCTAAATGTTGATAATCCTTTGAAAAGGGCTTACTGGAAGTAATCCAAACTGCTGTTCCTTAATCAAGTTGGGTCCCTCGGCAGGAGCAGTGTCAGTTCCTGCTAAAAACACAGCCCTGCTTGCTGGCTTTGCCAACACCGGCTCTCACAGTGAGGAGCTCGGTTTTTCTAAGTTGCTGTTAACTCATATTTGTACGTGAAAACACTTTTTTCCTCCCACTTACTGTTTGGATTATCAGGTCTGTGGTGCTTGACTTTCCCCATGTCTCTCTTGTTGCTTCTTCCAGTACTGATAAAGTAAATTCCATGAACTTACGTTCTCAGCACGTCTCGTTCAAATTTTGGAACCTTTATGGTGCAGAGACATAGGTCAATACGTTTGCGCTGATTAATGAGGGCTGGCTCCGCTCCTTTCAGTCTGTACGATAGAAGCAGCTCATAGAGCAGAAGTAAGAGAGGGTGTGATTTGTCTGCTCTCTCCTGCAGCAAGGGGGAAGTCGATGGAGTAGCACACCCTTCACAGCAGGAAAAAAATCCATCCTTATAGAGAAAAAAGGCATAATGGGGCAGGTATCTGCACATCAGAACTGTGTTCTTAGCAGGAGCTGAGCCTTACATGTTAATTATCGGTTTGATACCAGCAATTATTGAAAGCTGATGACTATTATAGTATTAGTGTCTCGTTTACTGCCTGTAAGATATTCACAGTTGTACCAAAAGCAGAATTGCACAGCTCAGAAGACAGAAACATCCCTTGCCCAGGCAGGCGCGATGTTTCTCTTTAAAAAGCAGAGCTCCACTCCGGCCACGCTGTCACATCCGACTCGTCTGCATTACAAAGCAAGGTGCCAGCACCTTGCCAGGACACTCCTCGCTGTGGTGTGCAGATTGCTGGGGGTTTTCTGTAGCTTCTTAAAGGACTTTGATTCATGATCCAGGCTGGCTTATCTTGAGAGGGCTGTGATTACTGTGTCCGCTGCAGGGACAGTTCAGCTGCTCGCGAAGCAACTGCTGAATCGGTGCAGTCTACAGCCCAGCATAGTGAAATCAACTGGCACTTATGCAGATTTTCTGCGAATGCCAAGCTGTAATTTGTAACGGTTCGGCAGCTGCTGTATAAATAGCTGAGTTATTCCTGCGAGGGGGCACGGCAGACAGCTGGGTGGCAGAAACAATACCGCTATTCCAAGGTAAACGGGCTATAGCTGAGAGTCGGAGTGCTTAGGTCATGAAAAATACTGATGTCTGTTATTACTGTAAACCAAACGACTTGAGATGTGTCTTTGCGTTGTTCTGGCACTATCTACTACTATTTTTCCAGCCTCTGGTTTTATTTGATAGGTCTGGGAAGTGCACAGAATCCTTGGGGGGGAAACACATCTCAGCTGCCTTCAAGGGCATTCAGTGGTGGGTTAAAAACTGTTTGTGTTGTTTTTTCTCTCTCTCAAAGGTATCAGAAAGCAGCTGAAGAGGCCACTGCTGAGAAAAGAAGAAGCGTAAGTACCTGTTTCTTAGGCAGTGAGCAACAGCTCGCAGTCAGAGCGGGTCACCCACAGGCGCTGTTTCTGGGACGGTTGATTTTTGGGGTATCAGAGCTGCTGCCATGTGTCCTGCAGAACACTTGGCTTAGGCGCAGCTTTGCTTTTGACTCCTCAGCCCTACCCTTTCGCAGCGTGAAAGACAGTCGAGTTCTTTGCCCAAAGCTAGACGTTGATTCACCAATTCGCTCCTAAGCAAAAGGCAAACCGAGTTAACCACAACACAGGAGTATCCTCTGCTTTGTTCATAGCTGTAGGCAGTTGTGTGGTCCCTCCGCATTTCTTAACTCCATTTAAATGTCTGCTTGAAAGCAGCTGCCAGCCTCCCTGAAACCTAAGGTGTGTCGTTGGTGGCTGTAGGGGCATCTTACAGGGTTCAAGATGCCCCTGGATGCGGGGAGCATCCTCCCTGGCTCGGGTGCAGCCTGCCGTTCCCTCACATAAGCTCCATTGTGCTTACTGTTCTGGGGTGAGGGGGCCCAGGCTGAGACACCAGCGCAGGATGGTAGGTCCCCGGGCTCGTTTCGCTTCCAAAGGACCAGCAGTGTTCTCAGGATGTGTAGGTGAGTCTTTGTTAGACCACGCTGCCTTGAGCTCTTCAGCGCTTGGCGAGTTGTTCTTTTTCTGTTGGGGATATCGGTGTGGTAAAACAAGCGTTCTAAAAATCACTCTCCAGTCTTAAATTTTCTTCATTGCTTGTGTGATCAAGGAACAGGCACGTCCCAGGCAAGAACCTCTTGTGTTAGGAAGTGTGACGGGGCTCCGTCCAGAGGGGTTCCTGGGGAAACCTGATATGCAGTCTGCAGGACTTGTGTCACAACATTTGCCATGTAACTTCAGTACTTTCTCTTCAACGCAGTCAGCAAGCAAACCCACCTTCTTTTGAAGTTGGGGTGGATTCAAGTTAATTTGCAGAGCAGTGTTCAAAATGTGACCAGAAGAGTAATAGGGTGAAAGACTTAAATCCGAATATAGCCGCTAATCCCATTTAATTCCCGTAAGCCCTGCCGAGCGGTTCCCTTGCCGTGAGTTTGATACGGAGTGGTCTCGGTCGTGGAGGGAGGGCAGGACCGCGATGGCGGCTGGTGGTCGGTCAGAACGAACAGGGCATGGGCCGGTCCGTCACCCTGGTGAGGGGTAGCTGCCTGTAAGCACAACCGCTCTGAAAAGCATGTGTTCCCCCCCACCTCGTGGCGGTAAGGCAGCGCCGGTGACTCGTGTGCGTGTGTCCTGCCGAGAGCTTTCACTGTGCCGAGGGAAGGAGAAGGGAAATTCCAGCAAATTAACTGGAATTTATAAATGGGAGCAAAAAGACAGTTGTGGTCGGTGCTTAGCTTGAGCCTGATGCTGCGGGGTGTAAAATTCTGAGGACAGATCTCTTGTAACTAAACCGCTGCTGTTAACTGATCCTGGAAATGCCTCACTCCAAAAATGCAGCGGTTTCTGAAAGCTAATCTGGAGCTTTTGGGGGCTTTCCGAGGGCTGCTGATGGGTGTCTCCTGAACCAGCTGGAAGAGACAGCAACCCTCGCACAGCACCACCTCTCCCGTGGCTGCTTTGTTTGCTTGTTCTGGGTCTAGAGACCCTGGCTGGGTGGATTTGGTTCCCCTTCCCTTCACGTGTGGATTGAAGCCTTTTGTGTGTCATTTAACTCATTAGAGCTTGACTGCCTTTTTCCTTATAAGGCCATCCTGTTTGCTCACTTCCTGCTTCAGCTCCTGACTTTTCTCCTCTCCCCCTCCTCCCTTTCCTACCCTGGATGCTTTCTGCATGTGGCACAGTTGTAACTGTTCACAGCTGGCTGGAAGAGCAGAGCTGAGATCAGTGCTGAGCCTTTAACTTCCTTTCGCACAGAAAGGAAGTGCTTTAATGCTTCACCAGGCGTATCGCTGGAATCAACTTCTTGCTCTTTGCAGAACACAGAAAATCTTCCCCCTCACTTTCAAAGGGGGAATCTGAGCGTACTGAAGAAGAAGTGGGAGAATCCAGTGGAGTCTCGCAAGGAAATGCTCCGAAGCAGCTGTGCCGAGGTTAGGCACAAGGTCGCCTGCCCTGGGCTCGCAGTGGGGAGCAATCCAGCTTCTTTGGCAGCCGCGGAGCAGACCCCGAGGGCTGCTATTGCATCCCAGGCCCCCCCGGAAACCCCCGGCCAGCTGCAGTGTCCTGGTGTTGACAGCAGCAAGTTTAAAAGCCACTCGCCAGAGAGTGGTAAAATGGAAAACTGTCTGAGGGAGCCCAGAGAAGCGGAAAAGGCTGAAGCCAGCGACAACACGGACTCTTCAGGGAAGATCGAGAAGTACAACATCCCGCTGAACAAACTCAAGATGATGTTTGAGAAGGGCGAAGCGGCTCAGACCAAGGTAAGGATCAGTCTCTTCGCATCTGCAGAGAAACTCGGCTCTGCTGCCTCTTGGGCATCAGGAACAGTCCCTGGCGGGAGTGGCTCCGAACTACTGACTCTGCAAATAATTGTAGTCATTGTTTTAAGTGAAAGAGAACGTAGCTGGTGTTAATAATTGAATTTGAGCCATACAAATGTGTGCAGAGTGCTGGGAGTTGTGGCTGTTTGAGATTGCGGGTTGGAGATGTAAAGTGAATTTGCTTGTGAAAGGGGTGGGTTGAAGAGGGAAAAATACGTATGGGATTTATTAAGTTTTTTTAAGGAAATTGAGACTGCTTAGAATGAGTTATATGAATATGCGTTATAATATGAATTATGTAAAAAAAAAAGAGGTGTAAATTTGTATAGAAATAGAAAAGAAAAAGTAACTGTTGGAAGTGATCTCGACAACCTCGGGCAGCTGCAGTTGGGAGGGGAGTTCTGCCAGAGCTGGGAGGTTTTTTCTGTGGGATCAGTATGTGAGTCACACGCACGTATCGGGGGAGAGGTCGGAGCCCTGTGAACGCTCCGCTCCTCTCGCTGTTCGCCCATCTTTGTATCTTAACAAATGGTTCTTATCGGGAAAAAAAAAATCCTCCCGGGGTAAAACCGGCAGAGACCGCCAGCCCCGCTCCTGCCTTCACTAGTTTTGACTTGCAAAGCCCGAGGGCTCGCATTTTTCCTACGGCTGCTCATGAAACCCGATGCCGGCCGTGGCCGCCGGCCGCGCGTCCCGGGGGCGCGTTGCCTAACGAGAAAATGAGTTGCAGATGCGAGGGACTCGCAGCGAGCCCCGGGGCCTTGATGCTGGTGGATTTTCCAGATTTCTCATAGTTTCCTACGCTTCTGCCTTTGTTTTACTGCGGGCGTTGAGTGGAACGGGCCAGTGGTGTACAAAAGCTGTTGAAAAATACGTACCGACGCGGGGCGGTGGAGGAGCCCCCCGGTGTTCGCTGGGGTTTGGGTCTGCACAGACCCTTCCCCAGCTCAGGTTTTTGTAGGCTGTCACTCTGTGAGAGCCGCCCACACCTCCAGGTCCACGCAGGGGTGGCTGAGGAGGGGGCATCTCCCCGCGGCTGCTCCGAACGCCTGCGCAGGGTTAACCAGCCGGGATTCCACAGGAAAGTACCGTTTTGCAGATGGGCTTCGAGTAACTTTATCTTGGCCTGGGGA
Source organism: Buceros rhinoceros silvestris (assembly GCF_000710305.1). Taxonomy (NCBI): domain Eukaryota; kingdom Metazoa; phylum Chordata; class Aves; order Bucerotiformes; family Bucerotidae; genus Buceros; species Buceros rhinoceros. Next base: position 2,200 of record NW_010431029.1, on the reverse strand, counting down.
ATAAATTGTTTCGGAGCTGACTGAATCTGGAACTGATATTTCTCTCAAGTTGGTAATCCAAATAGTGTTGAAAACTGTCCGAACACAGAAAATACCAAACAGTAGGTATGAAAGTCTGCAGGTTAAGTTCCAACTATGCTCCTGTTCCAAGTTCATCTGGTTACTTTTTAATGTTAGAGGGGAAAAGGCACAACCTTTAAATGTGTGGGCCAAGGGCGTGTCTTTAATGAGCACGATTGTAAGATTCCTGATTCTGGGATGTATCTGAGGACAGGGGGCTGATGTCCTGCGGTCACAGAGGGCTATGGGGATCTTTTTCACTGAGGCAGGAAGCCGCTACAGCAAGAGTGTAAGTCTGGCCAAGTGCAGCCTCTTCTGTTTATGCTTTTCCTGAACTCTGACCATCAATAACCCCCTGGTTTAAGTGCAAACAAGGCTTCAGAGAATCCTTGAGGTTGGAAAAGACCTTTAACATCATTGAGTTCAACCATAAATTCAGCTGAGATGGCAATTTCCTTAAGGTAGAATCGCTGTCAGAGCTTTGCTGACAAAACACCCGTATAAACCAAGTAGCAACGTGGCTGCAGCTTCACGGGAGCAAAGATAAAAAATGACCTGCCTGGTTGCTGGGGCAGTCTGAGGCAAGACTCCAGATTAGAGCCTGCATTTCCCGATTCCATCACCCACTCTCTCCAAGTTGGTTTGTGTTTTTCCTTTAAGGCAAAACCTTTCAGCCCGGCGCAGCCGAGCTCGTGTGCAGGGTCACACTTGACATAAAGTTTATTTGGTCTTTTGCCCAACAGCATTTTGTGCCCCAGGCGAAATGCTGGGAGCTCTGTGGTACCTCTGCACCCAGAACCTCTGGGGCTTTCCAGACATGAGGAATATTTTACCTCCTGTTCTCGAGCAGCAGAAGCTGTGGCATGGGGGTTGCAGCCCAGCAGGACTGTGAAGGGAACTGACTGGTGTAGGCATAAGGCTGGGAGTTGGGGATTCCCTCGCCACAGGTGGTACCTCCCATGGGCCGTAATCACTCCAATTCCTGCCAGTAGGTCAGTCTGTGGATGGTAACGGGAAGTCCCTCATCTCCCCTTGGCTAAACTTTTTTTGCCTGTTACTCATCTCTTTTCTCCAAGATAAAAGTGTTGATCTAAAATCTACACAACATGGACTTTGTATCTGTCAGGTTTGGTACAGAAATATCTCTGAACTCTTAACTAAAGCTTTTGTACTTTGGTGGTTTGGGGTTTTACTCTCCAGACCTCAGCTACTTGTGCTATGCAGCTTAGTCTAGGAGAATTTCTTCAGTGAAATTGGGATACCTGTCAATGTCTGGGTGAGGAGGAGCTGGCAGTCCCCTGGGGGTGATGCAGCGGACAGTCGGAGTATTCATTAACTCAGACGGTTTTAGCTGGTCGGGAGATGGCTGCCTCTGATAACCGAACTTCTGCCACAGTGGATTCCACAGCAAGGTGCTAGGTACCATGGGGGGAAAGCTCTTTGCTGCCAGTTAACCTTCCCGGGTGTCCGTATTACAAACTGGGGGTTTTCTTAATTTGTAGTTTTGTGACTTCTGCAGTGTAAGTAAGTGCCAGATTATAAAAATCTCCTCACAAACAAGCAAACAAAAAAGCCAAACCCAGGACAGTGATAAAATAGTCAGGGGTTTCAATTGGCTAGTAAACATTTTCTCTGTGTCCTCAAAGGATCTTGTCTTCGAGTGTATTCTGCCTGCCACCATCTTCTCTGAAGGCTAGGCCAAAGCTAGACCCCTTGACCCACAGATTTCTGAGAACTCCAGACCCGTGGGCTCAAGGTGACGTCGAAGTGGACACAGGCTGAGTAAGAATCACCTAAGATAGTTTGCACAGAGTGAGCAATCTGCAAGTCCTTACAGGTGTCAGACACTCCCAAACTGAACCGATCGACACGCTCACTAGAAGGAAAAGACTTGTCATAGCTAAGCTTTTTTCCAGTAACAAAAGTTACAAAGGCTTAGACCACAGAAAATATTTCCCATGCTGCTGGAGAAGGAGGTTTTCCAGCTGCCTTTGCCTCTCCTGGTGAAGGTGCCGGTTTGTTTGCCAAAGCAGCCGGGTTTTTCACGGTGATTATCTTACAGTGCAGTTCTGTTAAAACTTAGGAATTTCCTTCGGTTTGGTGACCAGCACATAAGAAACTTGTTGGAAGTTGGGGGGTG
>NW_010431028.1:0-5714 GCF_000710305.1 Buceros rhinoceros silvestris | reverse complement strand
ACCTCTACAACCCACTGCATTAGCAGAGTTCCACAAATTGCTGCACTTGTGAGCACAGGGCAACCACAGGCCTCTTCTAAACTCCTCTTAACTTGGAGAGAGCTGGTGAGAGGCTGTGGCAAAATCCAAGCAAGCCGTATTTACGTCAGGCAGGATTATGCTGCTGTGGGAATCAGGAGACCAGGATTCACTACTGCATCCCAACATAACAGCACAGGACACTAATCGGGACAAATAAGATATTTCCTACCAGATTAAAATTAAACATTTAGCTGAGTCCCTGGCCAAATCGTGCATTTTGCAATAAACCTGCTAAGTTGGTATACCAGGGAATGCCATAAGAACATAGGAAATGCTGGATGTGACACAGTAGCTGTATTTGGGAAGCGGCATGTCTGGCAATGCTGTGAAACCTGTTAAGAGGCTGTTAAGAGTTGTAACATGATGTTATAGACGGGATGTTGATAATTCTTGTGCATGACAACTATGAAAACAGAAGTTTCCTTTTTCTTGCAAGTCAAATTGAAATAATATTTCCAATACTCATGATTGGAAACAATGAAGATACACATAGTTGCTGCTATACATTCTGTAAGTTGTTGATAACTAATCATCTAATGAAACATATCATCAATTCACAGTGCTAGCTTTTGATAAGTCACTATTCATAACAAAGCATTGCTCTGTATCTGCAGGAAAAAAATTAGGGTAAGAAATACCTATATGTAGAGCCTCTCAGGTTTGTAAGCATTCAAGTATATCTTTGCCCTGTGCGGGGGGTAAAGTGCAACATGACTAGAATTCAAGTAGTGCTTTCAGGATTAAGGCAACTGGAATTGAGTTCTTCAGAGTTCTGTATAAAGATTTTATGTTCTCTGGACTATAGTCTTTATCAGGAGTTATGGAAGCATACACTGCAAACAATGTAAATATATGAAATCCGTTTTATTACTGTGTAAGGAAACATAGGTACCTTCAGACTTGTGTCAGAAATTTTTTTTTTTATGGATTTCTTGTCTTCCATTCAAAATTAATGACTCCCTTCTCTTTGCAAGTGCATAACTTCCTGGCAGCAGTTGCATTAACAGAGAAGTGTATTTTATTACAAGAGTAATGTTCCTTTTGGTCCTTTTCAATTTAATTTAGTAGGCAGAGGAAAGAATTAGAGATGGCATTATAAGAACAGCTAGAGAGGTCATTTCTTCTCTGATGGCTCGTACAGGTTGTCTGATAATGGAGGGGTTTGTTCTACGCAGTGGAAATAAGGAAGTGTTGCATTTTAGATCTCTGTATTATGCAGGGGTTTCGCAGATTTTCTAGCAATGTTATCTCATTTAAATGCTATTTCCTTTATTACAGTAGCAAAGCAGTGCCTCTAAATGTTCTTGTTTTTGATTCCTTCTGCAGAATGGTCTGCCTTCACAACAGAACCCTTATGTCTTTAATGGCGATTTTGTTGACAGAGGAAAAAATTCTATGGAAATACTTATAATCCTGTTTGCATTTCTTCTTATCTACCCCAATGATTTACACTTGAATAGAGGAAACCACGAAGACTACATCATGAACCTGAGGTAGATTTTAGAGGGTCGTGGGCAGGGAGAAGTATCTGGCCTTTCTCGAGAAATGTGGGAGCTTTTGAATGCTGCTTTAGCCACGGTGATGCTCTAAAACAGCAATAACGTTGTATTAGGTATTCAGATGTAGCTTTACGTCTTCAAGATGTGTGAGGGGGGACAAAGAACATCCTCATTACACACAGACACTTGGAGTCATGTCTTGACTCTGACTTAATCATAATCCATTGAAGTCAATGGGCTTATGCATCTCCAGAGTGTCGGCTTTGGGGAATGAAGACAGGGAGGATGATATTTCAGTTAAAGTGTTGGCTTTTTCCATAGCATAGCAAAAGACAAAGTCTTTGGGTGTCTGGCTGGTGGGTAATCTGTGGTACCCCTTCTATCATTCAATGTGTGCACACAGAATATATTCCTGTTTTTAACACAGACATAAACCTTGGTTAGAGGCCCATGTTCAAATCAAATTAATGAATCACAGAATCATTTTGGTTGGAAGAGACCTTTAAGTTCATCAAGTCCAACTGTTCCCTCTGCACTGCCAGGTCACCATTAAGCCACGTCCCTAAGCATTACATCTACACGTCTTTTAAATATTTCCAGGGATGGTGGCTCCACCCGTCCCCCAGGCAGCCTGTTCCAATATTTGATAACCCTCTCTGTAAATAAATTTTTCCTAATATCCAACCTAAACCTCCCCTGGTGCAACTTGAGGCCATTTCCTCTTGTCCTGTCACTTCCTTCTTGGGAGAACAGACCAACCTCCACCTCTCTACAACCTCCTTTCAGACAGTTGTAGAGAGTGATAAGGTCTCTCCCGAGCCTCCTTTTCTCCAGTTCTCTCAGCAACTTCTCACTGGACTTGTGCTCTAGACCCTTCACCAGCTTCATTGTCCTTCTCTGGACACGCTCCAGCACCTCTATGTCCTTCTGGTAGTGAGGGATCCAAAACTGGACACAGTATTCAAGGTGCTAAGTACAGGGGGACAATCGCTTCCCTACTCCTGCTGGCCACACTATTTCTGATACAAGCCAGAATGCACTGGCCTCCTTGGCCACATGGGCTCACTGGCCAAGGCTCATGTTCAGCCACTGCTGACTGACACCCCCAGGTCCTTTTCCACTGTGCAGCTTTCCAGCCACTCTTCCCCAATACTGTAGTGTTGCATGGGGTTGTTGTGTCCCAAGTGCAGGACCCGGTGCTTGGCCTTGTTGAACATCATGCCATTGGCCTCAGCCCATTGATCCAGCCTGTCCAGATCCCTCTGTAGAGCCTCCTGACCTTCAAGCAGATTAACACACCCACCAAACTTACTGAGGGTGCACTCAATACCCTTGTCCAGATCATTGATAAAAGAGAGGAGTCCCCAATACTGAGCTCTGGGGAACACCACTTGTGACCAGCCACCAGTCGGATTGAACTGCATTCACTGCCACTCTTTGGGCCTGGCCTTCCAGTGTTTTACACAAAGTGTATGTTCATCTAAGCCATGAGCAACCAGTTTCTCCAGGAGAATGCTGTGGGAAAGTGTCAAAGGCTTCTCTAAAGTCCAGGTAGATAACATCCACATCCCTTCCCTCATCCACTAAGTGGGTCACCTTGTCATAGAAGATCAGGTTAGTCTAGCAGGACCTGCCTTTCATAAACCCATGCTGACTGGGCCTGATCACCTGGTTGTCCTGTACATGCTGCGTGATGGCGCTCAAGATGATCTCCACAACCTTCCCCAGTCAGACTGAGATCAGACTGACAGGCCTGTAGTTACCTGGATCTTCCTTCCGGCCCTTCTTGTAGATGGATGTCACATCTGCTAAGCTCCAGTTGACTGGAACCTCCCCAGATAGCCAGGACTGCTGGTAAATGATGGAAAGTGGCTTGGTGGGTACTTCTGCCAACTCCCTCAGTACTCTTGGGTGGATCCCATCTGTCCCCATAGACTTGTGCACATCTAAGTGGTGCAATAGGTCACTGACCACTTCCTTATGGACTGTGGGGGCTTCATTCTTCTCCCTGTCTCTGTCTTCCGGTTCAAGGAGCTGAGCGCTCAGAGATCAACTGGTCTTACTGTTAAAGACTGAGGCAAAGAAGGCATTCAGTACCTCGGCCTTCTCCTCATCCTGGGTCACCATGTTTCCCTCTGCATCCGGTAAAGGGTGGAGATTCTCCTTAGCCCTCCTTTTGCCATCAATGTATTTACAGAGGCATTTTTTATTGTCTTTTGTGGCAGTGGCCAGATTAATTTCTAGCTGGGCTTTGGCCTTTCTAATTTTCTCCCTGCACAGCCCCGCAAAATCCTTGTAGTCTTCCTGAGTGGCCTGACCTTTCTTCTGTAGGCCATAGACTTCCCTTGTCTTCCTGAGTTCCAGCCAAAGCTCCCTGTTTAGCCAGGCCCGTCTTCTACCCTCCTGGTTCATCTTGGGGCACACCAGGATAGATATCAACTGGTCTTACTATTAAAGACTGAGGCAAAGAAGGCATTCAGTACCTCGGCCTTCTCCTCATCCTGGGTCACCATGTTTCCCTCTGCATCCGGTAAAGGGTGGAGATTCTCCTTAGCCCTCCTTTTGCCATCAATGTATTTACAGAGGCATTTTTTATTGTCTTTTGTGGCAGTGGCCAGATTAATTTCTAGCTGGGCTTTGGCCTTTCTAATTTTCTCCCTGCACAGCCCCGCAAAATCCTTGTAGTCTTCCTGAGTGGCCTGACCTTTCTTCTGTAGGCCATAGACTTCCCTTGTCTTCCTGAGTTCCAGCCAAAGCTCCCTGTTTAGCCAGGCCCGTCTTCTACCCTCCTGGTTCATCTTGGGGCACACCAGGATGGCCTGTTCTTCTGCCTTAAAGATTTCCCTCTTAAGGAATGTACAGCCTTTCTGGACTTCATTATCATTCAGGGCTGCCTCCCAAGGGATTCTGTCAACCAGTTCCCTAAACAGGCCAAGTCTGCCTTCCACTTTTGGAAGGTGGCAGTTCTACTGACCCCTGTCCATACTTCCTCAACAATTGATCTCATGGTCACTATGTCCAAGACAGCCTCCAACCTTCACATCACCCACAAGTCCTTCTCTGTTTGTGAACAACAGGTCCAGCAGGGAGCTCACTCACCAGCTGTGTCAGGCAGTTATCGTCCACACAAAGCAGGAACCTCCTGGACTGTTTCCCCTCTCTTTTATTGTATTTCCAGCAGACATCCAGTAAGTTGAAGTCCCCCACAGAACAAGTGGTAGTGGTTGTAGGACTTCTCCCCGCTGCTTATAGAATATTTCATCTGGCTCTTGATCCTGGTTGGGCAGGTCTGTAACAGACTCCCACCCTGATATCTGCCTGGTTGTCCTTCCCCCTGATTCCTACCCACAAACACTCAACCCTATCATCTCCATCGCCAAGCTCTAGACAGTCAAAATGCTCCCAAACATACAGGGCCACTCCCCCACCTCTCCTTCCCGGCCTGTCTCCCCCTGAAGAGTTTGTAGCTGTCCAACGCATCACTCCAGTTGTGTGAATCATCCCACCATGTTTCTGTGATGGTGATGGCATCATCATTTTCCTGCTGTACAGTGACTTCCAGCTCCTCCTGTTTGTCATCCATGCTGTAGATGCATGTAGTGTAGATGCACTTTAGTTGGGCTATTGATCCCATCACCTTTTTTGGGGGGGAAGGCATAATTCCTACCTGACCATTCCCAGGCGCTCCTGTGATTCCTATCTCATCAGTATCCCTTTTGTCTTTGCCATCACTTGGAACGCCGTCCCCTACCTCCACTGGTGCGGCAGACCCAAGGAGTTTGTTAGCACAGCATCCCACAAACATTGATGCTTGTCTCCAGTTTTATACCTTTCCTCCTCCAAATCTAGTTTAAAGTTCTTTCGATGACCTCTGCCAACTCTTGCACAAAGATCCTTTTCCCCCTTGGAGACAGGTGCACCCCATCTGTCTCCAGCAGGCCCGGTGTTGTATAAACCAACCCGTGATCAAAAACCTCAAAGTCCTGCTGCTGGCACCAGGCTGATCTGGTGAGTCTTCCTGTTTCTTCCCACATTAATCCCTGCAACTAGTGGGACAGAGGAGGACACCCCTTGTGATCTCTTGACCAGTAATCCCAAGGCACTGAAGTCTTTCTTGATTGTCCTCAGACTTCT
>NW_010431027.1:0-9694 GCF_000710305.1 Buceros rhinoceros silvestris | reverse complement strand
TCTGCAGGTGACACCAAGCTGAGTGGTGCAGGTGATGTGCCTGAGGGATGGGATGCCATCCCAAGGTCCCGCACCTGGGTTGGAGCAATCCCTGGTATCAGTACAGGGTAGGGGTTGATGTGTTTGAGAGCTGCCCTGTGGAGAAGGGCTTGGGGGTACTGGTGGATGAAAAGCTGGACATGAGCTCTGACAATGTGCACTTGCAGTCCAGAAAGCCAGCCGTATCCTGGGCTGCATCAAAGGGAGTGTGGCCACCAGGTCAAGGGGAGGTGATTCTCTCCCTCTACTCCTCTCTGGTGAGACCTCACCTGGAGTCCTGTGTCCAGCTCTGGAGTCCTTAGCACAAGGAGGACACGAACTGGTTGGAAAGCATCCAGAGGAGCGAGACAAAAATGCTCAGAGTCATGGATCACCTCTGCTATTAGGCCAAGCTGAGAGTTAGGGTTGTTCAGCCTGGGGAAGGCTCCAGGGAGACCTTATTGTGGCCTTCCAGTAATTAAACAGGGCTTATAAGAAACATGGGACACAGGATTAGGGGTGATGGTTTTAAACTAAACGAGAGGAGAGTTAGACTAGATATAAGGAAGAATGAGAGTAGTGGAACAGGTGGCCTAGAAAGGGTGGTAGATGCTCCACCCCTGGAAACGTTTGAAGTCAGGTTGGACTGGGCTCCAGCCAACATGGTCTAGTTGACATCCCTGCTCACTAAGGGGGCAGAGGGGGTTGGACTAGATGACCATTGCATGTCCCTTCCAATCCAAAGCATTCTATGATTTTAAATCCTGAAGAATCTGAAAGTTGTGCTCATATACATTGTATCCATTGGCCACAGTCATCATCATCACGGCTTGGGTTCACGAATGAAGATTTGGGAAGGGCTTCACCCACACGTATTGCAAGCGTGCTGATGGCTGAAAAGGCCAATGTGCTACAGGGCTTTGCAAACATGTGCGCACCCTTCAAGCCTGTGCGGTGGATTTTTTAGGTGAGGCGCAGCGCACATGAGACTGGCCCCACCCTTTACACCTGAGGTTCATCTGCCAGGGCCTAGCGAGCTTGGACAGTGACAGCGAAGTCCTCGGGTCATAGGTTTGGTTAGAGTGTCCTTCTCTTAGATGATGGATGCCTTACAAGGCTAAACGAGCTCCACCTGCCCGGGTTTGGAGTCAGAGTTGTCCTTCTCCTAGGATGGCTGCCCAAAGGCTAGTGAGCCCATCCTGCCTGTGGACACACTTTGTCTGACCCTTCAGCTGAGACCTGTCTGGCTTGGGAGACCCCACCGGAGGCACACGCCACCACCAGCACAGCTCTCAACCCCGCAAGGACACGCAAGCTCTTTCCCCATGACAAGGGGGTGCCCGTCAATCGCATCAGGCACAAGCAGCAGCTTTTCAGCTTTTTGAAAGTTTAGAGCATAATACAGTTCCAACTCATCACAACATGCAAGCTTAGTTTGTAAGCACAGAATTGCAGCTTTGCCTCTTGCATTATCTGACACTTAAGCGAACTTTTCTTCCAGCTACCTCTTATGATTTTTCCTCAAAATTTCTCCATGTCATTCGTTGTACCTTCACAACATTGCCATCGTATAGCATACTACTTTGGCATGCACATGTGGACAATACTGTATAGAATGAAACATGTAAGAGCACATATCAGCACTCCTCAACAGGACAGAGCTGTTTCTGTAGAAAGTTATTTTCCCCACACATTGCAGATCTAAACCAGAAGTCCAAGCGTTAAAAAAAACATCAAAAATAACAAGACATGTGCCTTGGGAGACTTGGTGACAGAATCAACTCTCCATGAGATCTAACTCAACTCCAAAATCTGGAATCCTTAATTCTTATAAGCTTGTCACCTACACTTGGTTGATAAATTTGAAAAATGATTCCATTCTGCTTGTGTCCATTGGTCATACAGCAGACTCCAAGCAGTAGCAGATATATGCAGTCATCTGTGTTGCTGCAGCCAGCCTCATTTGGCTGTTCAACAGCTAACAACCCCGGATAATGCTGAGGTATCACTTTAGCACTGCTACTATTAACTCATGGTATGGGGTTTTTTTTTTTTGGTCTCCTTCTGCTTTCTTTGTTATAAACTCCAACCGGTAACACTGCCAAAGCCAGAGTCACATGGGTTGGCAAGGGATGATGATGACTGCACACTGAACATTATCATCTTCATTTTTAATTAAGGACATGTGAAAAAACCACCCACCATACAGTCAACACAAGTACTGTATACATTATGAACAGCTTGTGATGAATTATAAAGTGCTCCAGCATATCTACAATAGGCAACTTCAGACATTCGTTTAGTTCCTAAATGGGAAAGAAAAAATATTCATGCTTTGGGCACAAGGCTTATAGCACTACTCAAAGTATCCCAGGAACAAGTAGTTAGGACAGGGAGCCTGTAGGAGAATCACAGTATTTATTACTCAAAAAATAACATTCCCTACGGAAACAGTTTATTTTACAAAAGCAACATTATGTTTTTGCCAGCAGAACTGCTGTGCTCCAAAACAAATTTAAGACTAACTCTTCACAAGTTTCCACTGTCACATTAAAGACTTCAGTAGATGGGGAAAATATACAGAGTTTCCCATCTCCCTTGTTTTATGCAATAGACCAACTCACTCTCAACATTAGAAAGACTTTGTTGATAAGAAATTCTGCCTTTTCCCAGAATCAGATCCGGTTTATTAATTGCACCTTTTCAGATGATGCAACTGCAGCAGCACACTTTATACTAACATTCTTGAAGAAAGCATAGGAAAGAGTAGGATTTCATTTTAATAATGGAGTTCAACCATCATAAAAATTGAGTCTACCTAGGCTTAGTCAATGAAGCAGGTCTTGCTCTTTACAGCCTTCCCAAACCTCCTCTTGGAATTTCTGCTTCAGTTTTAATAAATTCAGTGGCATGTGTTTTTACATGCCAGAAGAGACTGTCAGGGCTGTGTGAAGGATCCATCCTGCCCCTGCACCACATACCCCTTCCTCATCCTGCAAACACAACCAAAAGATAAATCAGCACAAGCCAAGAGAATAGGAAATAACCTTGGTTTTATTGTCTCCATTCTCAGAGAACACAAGCAGAGGGTGATATCCAACAACCTAGAAGTGATGATTTTTTTGCCACAGCACACCCTGGGAAAAGCAGTCATGCTATCATTCTCAAATGATGGGAAAATTAACTGTACTAAAATGCAATTCTTACATAATCTACTGTGAAATAACAAGGGAGAAAATGGCCTTCTGCTGCTGAAGCAGTTTTATCTTCCACAAGTTAGAGATGCAGGCAAGTTATCGTATGTCCCAGCACTTGTTGTTCCTACACAAAACCAAATCCATTATACACTTAAGTGGACAAATGAAAGAAAAACATTATTCACATTATTTACTTTACCCCTAATCCAAAGTAAGCAATGAGCTTATGAATAGAAGCCCTGCTTTGGCTTCAGTGAAGCCAGAGCAAAGCCCTTTTGTCTGGAAACTGCTGAATTTAAATTGGAACCCGAAACCCAACCAGCTACACCTTAACTATGCTAGTTAGTACTATCCCACATCAGATAAGGCCAGGAAATAAAAGTCAACTCATAGTTGCTTCACTGGTTTTATGAAAAGGGTCATCTTCTTGACAAGAAAGAAGCTGGGTAAAATGTCCTAGGTAAGACTAGCTGAAGGACTTCTGTCTGCTTATTTTAAAATTACTATTGAATAGACTTACTACCTTCAGCTTCTATAAGATATATAAAACTTTTCTAATTTACAAGCCTTTCCCTATAGTTTATACTAGTTAGCTTGTGGGTTTTTTCATCACTGTAGGCACAATTCCTCTTTTTAAAATTGGCAGAAACCCCCCAAACTCCAAACTATGAGAGGCAAGTTGTCTTCCCTTTACTGTAAGGGAATTAAAGTATTACATGACTACACTTATTTTGCCTACCCTATCAGCTGCTAAAGTTCAGCATAGAAATGTGAACAGAAGTACAAGTAGTGCCTTGCATTGAAAGAGACTCCAGCGAAAAACAGAAACACCAAACACTCAACACTTCACATTACACTGCTCCAACTCTGTTTTGTTTTTCAAGTCCCTGATGTCACTTGGACCATCTTTCCTTCTCTTCAGGAAGGGAGGAGAGCGAAGGCAGGAATTTCTTTAAACCTCTGTTGAATTTTTGCAGGTTCCTCATGTCATTCTTTCGTTGTGCTCATATTCCACAATTTATTTCTTTATTTTTGCTAGTTTTGTTTCAGGCAGGGATATACAGGTTGTTATCACAGACACTTGTCACAAACTATGCAAAGTGCCATGTTTGACACATGGTCCTCCTGGCAGCAACTTCTATTCCATTGCTATTTTAACATTGGTTTAAAGTTTTGTTATATTCCTCTCTTGTTCCTTCAGACAGTTGACTTAAGTCCCTGTCAAACTTCCATCCGTCCATCTAGCTAGGTAATACTCTAACAGACACTCAGGACCTTACACAAACAAGGAGCAACTCTGAAGGGTTAAATGCAAAAAAAAAATCCAATGTCAGAGGATTATGACCAAAATCTTAAAAAAACCTTAAAGAAACATGGTTAGTAGCCCTTAATAGCAAAATGTAATACAGCATTTTGAATGTTAAGACTCAGTCCTGTTCCACATACTGGGAGCACTGGGGTAAAGCTTGCCCTGCACAGACATCTCACTGGAACACTGCTTCCAGACTGTGCTGGGAAGAGGCAGTCACACCAGCTTCTGTCCAGCCAGCACTGACCACAGCTGATACTCATTCTACTTTACAAATTGGATGTCTCTGCTTCAGAAGAATTCTGTCTGTATCAGAAGCTCCCAGATCACATGAAAGGTGGTCTAAACTACTGTCACTCAGTGGTGTTAACTTCCACTCTACCAAAGCAGTAAGACAACATACAAGCCACCTGCTGTCCAGTATTGACAATGCTGACAAGCTGTTTTATCATTTTTGACAACACTTCTTGAGGAAACATTTAAGAGACAGCAGAAGTGCTACCACAAGTCATCCGAAACCTATCACCCAAAACACTCTTCCAGGACAGATTTTATTTCATAGAAACAGACAACTTAGCCCTTCAACTTCCAGAGACTCCAAACTGTGCTTAAGATCAGCATTTTGTATTTTCAGAGTTTACTTGAAAACACAAGCCTCATTTACCTCATTTCCTCTGATTTAATGCAGCGATGTTTCCAATGAACTTTAGTTGCTTCCTGTGCATTGCTGCTCTACACCACCACAAACTCAACCCAGAAAGGTTGTCTATTTCTACTGTTTTTACAAAGATACACATAGGCAAACACCAGACATACACGGGAGTAGAAGAAAATCTGCCTGGCTAGCTGTCTTGCTACAATTACTATCACATGTTAACTGTCACAGGATATACCCACAACATCTACAAACAAAATTATCTGCAGCACCTCTGTACAGTAGGACCTCAGCCACCAGCTTTAAACTCACAGCTTCCTCCAGCTACACACCCACAAGCTAGAAACTGTCCTTCCATGTCTTTCTCTTGCAACTGGCATCTGAAAAATCATTAGGGTCCTTTTTCCTTACAAGATTCTGAGACTAGTTACCCTGAATTCCAAATCTTAGTACGCTAATAAAAAGTTAGCCTAGCTTTGTGTAGAACGCAGGTGTCCTACCGTTTTGATCTTTTATGAAAGCACTCATCTACTTTCTTGACAAAAAGCATGATTAACAATGCAGACACATTAACCTCCTTCTGTGGTTGATGTTCATTTGTCAAAGTTAAATATGAGAAGTAGATATCTATATGGGGATTAAAAACCCCTAAGCTGTTTAACAATTTTACTTAGAAATATTTAATACGTGCAAGTATTTTATTCACGTTTACCTCTCACTTCTAGCTGTTCTGCACTGTATTATTTTACCTTTGAACACACATGAACGAAACTAGTTATGTTCAGCTCAATGAGAGGACTGTTGCCTGTGACAGCCACTAAGCATGTGGCAGAACCCATCTCCAGAGGATTTTTTAGCCATTTTACTGCTGTTCTACAACTGGCACAACAGTTTCCTCTAAGAGCAATTCCCTGCAGTTCAGAGAAGAGTAAATTAGTTCCCTTAGTTTTTTTGGAGAACAAGTGTCAACAGTGTCTGCCTGCCCACTCGCCCAGTGTCAGTCCAGTCATCCCTATACTGCCAAGACTACTTCAGTTCTGCACATTTTTTTCTTTAGTCACCTATTGTGAACTTGCACTCAAATTACCACAGGTAAACATTCTTGTCCTTCTAAGTAAAACATGGATTGACAACTTAGGTCATTTCCGGCCATAGAAAAGAAGCTGTGGGAAGACTCACTTTTGCCACCAGAAGGACACATTTGCTGGCCATTGGGTGCTAGTCTGGCCTTTTCAGACAGCTGCCCTAAATGACGTCTCTACCAGAAAGCCCAGTATCATAAAGCAGAAAGATCCTCTTCCAGAAGGCTGAGTACGGAGGAGGAAGAAAGGGCAAGAAAAACAGCGAGACAAACCTGCCCTTTATCGCCCACCCATTCCATCAGTGAAAGACTTGCTCAATGCAATGGTGCCGGAAGGCACCTGTACTACAGGCAGACACTAACGAGCAAATAGACCAATCACTATAGTTATTTTTATGACAGTTGGAGATGATTAAAAATGGCAGGAAATGGTAAGATTTTTAAAAAGTACATGCAAGATTTCCTCACATAACTTCCTTGCCTCAAGTCACATCTGGATGGTCTGAAGTTCACTTTGAAACACCAACACTCCACTGATGCCTCTTCCAATGCTCACATTTGCACTCCCAGCACCTGCAGCGGCTCACCAGCTTTATCAGCTCACTACTAAGTTTTAGAACATTTATGAATGTGAAAAGCCTTTAAAAACCAGGTAAGGTAAAGCAGGGATCATTCCGAGGTGTTCTTCCCATCATTCACCACTCAACGATTTCAAATGTGGAGCAAGCGTCTCCTGCCAGCCTTACAACAGAGAAAGAGAAGCAGTATGGACAGTCTAGTGCCAGCACAGAAAGAGTACAAGCTTCTCACGTGTATTTTACGGTGCCATATTTTCACATGCAGCAAAAATTTTCCTGGATTAGGAAAAAAGCTCATTTTCCTTTCCCCTTGAACCTCTGACCTTTAGTAACTACATATAGCTTGCGATGATTTTCTAGTTTCCTTCTAAAAAAAAGTTTCTCAGCTGGCAGGGACCATCAGAACCACCAACTTAGACACACAAGGAGTAAGACGCCCAAAAATTAAGCTGTCTAACCTTCCTGTCTACATTTTTCAAGATATCCTCAGACTTCCAACTTTTTAAACAGGCTTAGCTGAAAGCAGGAGCTATGTGCACCTAAAAAGGCCCTCAGATAGTATCCTGTCCCACTCCTTTTGCACCAGAAGACACTAATTACAAGGAGGACTTGCAGTCCTGTGTCTGTCTTCAAAAATGTTTTGGGGTTTTGGTTTTTGTTCTCCTAAAAGAGCTTCATAAGAAAGAAATTAAGAGTATTAAAGTCATTGTACACTTTTTTCTAATAAACAATAATATTAATGGAATTGCTGGGGCTTTTCTAATCATCATTCAAAATGAAACTGTTCTGGCCTACAGTGAGACGTGTCCTACAAATTCTTATAAGCTGTGGCTATAAGTCAGAAGTAAAACTATATTCTCATTCCTTCACAGAAGTATTACATTTCTGAACATTTTGTGAGTTATGATTTCATTTTCCCGTTTCCAGCACTAAATTTGTAAGAACATAATTAGTTGCACACATAAATCACAGTATTTTTTACACAAGTTATTACGCTCCTGAAACATTCTTTCTGTTGTGCCCTTTGAGAACTCTATTTTAAAATAATTTTTTATTTTAAGAAAGTCTCATGCTCAAGATCCCTGTTTATTTGTTATTTTATTTTTCCAGAAGAAAGATTATTACGGTCTCTTTCCATACTTTTATTCTGGAGGGCTGATCCTCTAAGAGGGTAGAAGGCAGATAAGCTAACTGAAAGCCAAACACATTAGCAGATCCAGTGCCTTTCAAATCCTTCTCCAAAGTTTGTTTCATTCCAGCTTTACAATCCTGCTTCAGCATTAAAGAGAAAATAAGGCAAGGCAGGAAGCTTGCTTCATAATGACAATCTGTTTCAAAGTTAAGAACAATATTGTGCAATTTGTTTTCTGCAGTAAAAAAAAAAAGATCTCCTATTTCTATACCCTCCCTTCCCCAAGTTTAGTTTTATGTGTTTTAGTAGTTCAGGTTATTTTGGTGATCCTTTTTACAAAGAGGTCCACAGAATGCTTCTGGCAAACCCAAAAGTAGCAGACTATGGTGCAGGGGTAGAAATTGTTGTGCCAGGTATGTCTGTGGCTTTTCTTGGCAACAAACCACAGCTACTTATCATTTAACTATGCCCTCAGATGATGTTTCTCATTGACTTGCGAAGACCCATATCCTGGGGCTGTAACTTAAAAACAAAGAATTTAAATTCAGGAATAACTTGGTGCACCGTAGACCATGATATAGCAGCCTTAATGACAGGTTTGGAGTTTTCTATTTGTTGTGGTGGGGTTTTTTTTTTTCCTTCCCCCTTTAAGCCTAAGGAAGACATTGAAACAGTCATGGGATCAAGAACATAAAGGACTATTCAAAATCAACAGATCTTAATCACACTAAAGTTTTTGTGGGTTTCCTCCAGGAACAGAGAAGCTAAGCAACTTCTACTTGTGTCATACAGCCCTGTACTTCAAAATCATTGATCTTCTTTACATTCTCAGCTCACCAATGATTTAGGACAGTGATGCTGTAGCAACATTCCACATGGGTCTCCTGATCCTTACAGTAAAAACTTACTTGCAAGAGCCTCCCATAAAAGCCTCAAGGTATAACTGAGGCTCACTGATAACACCTCTTCTGCAAAACACATCTATCTCCACTGACAGCTACAAAGAAACACTTCCAAACTTCTGTCGTTGTTTATGGGCTCACTATCTATCTAACAAAGGGAAACCAGGAGTTTCCCTCAAACACACTGAGGGAACTTTCAGCTAGTGCACACTGCAAAATAAGAAACTGTCTCTCACCCTTGGCATTTACAGTCTCCAAGGGAAAAATAAAAAAGAATTGTTACTGTATGACATTAGCTTGACTGATACTCACTGTGTTAAAACCACCTCACCCTTTTTTCCAGCTCTTCCAAGTTACCCATCAGAGCAATAGAATACACTTAGTCCTAAATCATCATCTACAAGTTTAGCAGAAGAGATCAGTGCCCCAATTTCCACCTGATAGAGGGACTTGAAAACAAACAAACTACAAAACAATAAAGTAAATGCTAATAAAGCAGATCTAGATTACAATTCACATAGTATCAAGTGTAAGTTTTTACATACTCAGCATTAAAAACTGTCCTGCAAATTGCAACCCCTCCGTTTCTGCTTTAATATTCCTCCTATAAATGAGTTAGTTTCAGGACTAACAGACTGGTAACAAAAATATAACTTCATTGTTGATGTTCAATATCAAAGGATTCCAAATCTCAGAGTTTACAAGGGCACAGAATGAGCAAGAACCTGGCTAATAAAAAGCAGGAGATGTAAACCATAAATAAACAAATCTATCCAACCAAAAATAATGAATTGCCCTCTTATAATAATTTCCTTTATTCTG
>NW_010431026.1:11980-15550 GCF_000710305.1 Buceros rhinoceros silvestris | reverse complement strand
CTCTATTTCAGCCCCATCCCAGGGATTTTGGATGCACATCTCAGCAGAGCATCTTTGGCCTCTTGGAGATGGGGGTGTCTGGGGAGGAGGGAATGGGGACACGGGGCAGGGGTCCTGCCCTGGCACCTCTGCTGTCTCAGCTGCATCTCTGCCAGCAGGTGAAGCGTCGTGACGGGGCCATCGCAGCCAAAGGAAACCTCTCCCTGTAACTACAACCTCTGAAAGACAATCAAGTGTGGCCTCGCAGTGACATTGCCAGCTCCCTCAGCACTCGTGGTGCAGCCCCTCAGTGCCCACAGACGGCTCTGTCTGCTTTCAGTCACTGCTCCCTCCCCAGAGACTCCTGCACTCAGGGGGACTCTTCCTGGCCCCACGGTCCCCTCTGCTCTCAGGCCCTGGGGTGCCTGAAGGCTGCTCCCAGCAGGAAAGATATAGCTGAGGAAGACATGGAATACCACAGGTTTCTCCATACCACACACCATGGACATGCCCTGCATTTCCTTTTGCTCTTCATGGAGGTGTGGAAGCTGCTTTCATTGTCCCTCAGGTCAGTCAAAAGGTTCAGCTGGAGCTGGGCTTTGCCTTTCCTAAGCCCATCTCTGCACGCTGGGGAAGTTCTCACTGGTGTCCTCCAGAAGCCTTCTGGGTGGGTTGTGCCCTGCTCTGTAGCCCCTCAGGCAGCTGCCAAGGTGGTTCCATTGCAAGAGCAGGAGGAGCCAGTTGGGAAAACATGGGGCTTCTCCCAGTGGCCTGAAGAAGGTTTCATCTCCTCCTTCCTGATGAAGCAGTCAGCAAGAGCCCCCCACTAACAGGTCACCCATTCTGGTCTGCCTGGCTCATCCTGAGCCACCAGCTCTCCACAGGCTCAGCACCAATCCCAAGGCAGAGCTCCAGCCTATCCCATTCCATTGAGTCCGTGTCTCCTCATTTTATTTCTTATCCATCACGTCCTTTAGTTCCCGTTGCTGGGATCTGGTGGGAGGCACTACAGTCCAGTGAGACCTCTGCCCGCACACCGGAACCGCTGACGCCACGGAGCTTCGCTGCAAATGGACCTTGAGAATGAGGATGCAAAGGAACTCGGGGTGAGGTTGGGGGGGGTGGTATATGTGATTTGAACAGAATACAGATGTTGTGATCAATACGACAACCTGTTGAAGATGAGCAAGATGAAGGAGAAGAGGAAGAGCTTGACCAGAGGCTTTGAGGAAGAGCGATGACCAGAGGAGATGTTCTGACAAGTTGAGAGGGGTACAAATTACACTCCAGAGATAAAAGTGTGTTGCAAAGATCCTCTAAAGCCTTAAAATGAACCAAGAGAAAAGGAAAAAAAAGACACAAAGAAAATTTAAAAAGTGACAGCGTACATGACAAATGAAAAACAGTTTAAAAATAGGGATAGACAGCTTGATAAGAGTAGACCTAGGAAGAAAACTTAAATAGCTAAAGGGTAGAAGGCAGAGGAGGAGAACATTTTAAAAATACAAACAGAAAACTAGATCAAAGTAGCCATAGAATAAAACTTAAAAAGTGAAGATATAGAAAAGGAGGAAAAACTGAGAAAGTAGGGCCAAACTAAATAAATGAATGTTGTGGTATAACCCCAGCCAGCAGCTAAGCTCTACAGAGCTGCTTGCTCAATCCCCTCCATGGCTTATCCACTGCTACATGCTTTGAGGTGCTCCAGCACGACCTCAGACACTGCCACTGATGCTTCAAGGTTTACCTGCTGCAGCATGGACTTTCCCAGAGCCACAGATGTTTGGAGGGTGTTTACCTTCTCTAGCCTGGACTTACCCTTGGGCCACAATGCCCTTAGAGGTAACTGGCTGCAGCACAGGAAATAATTAAAAAATAGAGACAGGGAGATGGGTAGAAGGAAGCTTAGAAAGAAAATTTTAAAACAACAGGGTGCAGGATATAGGAAAGAATTGAAAAATAGAGACAGGATGCGAGGGAGAAGGAAACATAGAAAGGGAAATTAAAAAGCAACAAGGTGCAAGAATCAAAGAAAAGAATTGTTAAAATAGGGAGAGGGAGCCACACAGTAACATAGAAAAAAATTAATAGGAGAAGCGGTACAGGGCAGAGTTGAAAGAAGAGTAACAAGTTTGGGGAAACAGAAGGATAGGCGGGTCAGCAGAGGAGGACAACAATGCGGGGACTAGCAGGTAGCGATATGGGGCAGGGTGGAAGAGATGAACCAGAACACAGACAAAAGCAAGCAGGACTCACTGCAGCCCTTTAAACAGACAAGAGAACATCACTGCTCCAAGAATTTAATTCCTGGCAAGACAGAAGGCACCTTGACTATCCTCCACAACAAGGTTACCCAAGGTTACACCTGCTGAAGATTAGAGGTATGGAGCTCCCAACACCACCCTTGGAGGAGGGTGGTGGTGGAGCCGTTCTCACAGTAGGGAGAGGAGTGCAGCAGAAACATGATAGAAGAACCACAGGGTTAGGGAGAGAGGGTAAAAAAAGAGAAAATTATGAAAATAAGAGCAGGACAGACAGATGCAGAGAGCCCAAAAGAGGATGGGAAGCTGGAAAAAGTGGCTGCCAAAAAGGAGGGCAGGTGGGAGGCCGAGGCGAAAGTATAGGCTGGGAAAAGTGGAAGCCAGAAAGCAGATTATGAGGCTAGAAAAAAAGTAGAGGTCAGGAGGTGGTCAAACCCCTTACGCTTTTGCTTACGAAAGAGGGGAAAAAATCATCCAGTCCCCAGTGCTGCAATACATAAGGCTACCAGAAAGGAATGGCAGACCTCCACTGCTCTCGGCTGTGCAGAAGCATGCAGAGGAATGAGGGGGTTTATGATGTTTCAGCTGTTACTTCTGAGAACCTAAAGACCAGCAATGCCACCAACTTTAGGAAGACATGCTCTGCCGGGGTCTTTGGAAGCCAAGTGACTTTTTTCTTTCTGTTCCAAATGTCTTGTTGCTGAGGACTTCTACTGCCAAGGCCATCATCTCTGAAGAGCTGCTCGAAGAGCAAATGCTGGAAGTGCAACTTCTCTGAAGGAGACAGATTTCCATTTGGGAAAGTCTCTTGTCCTCTCAAGTCAAAATTACACACTGTAGGGACTTGGGTCCTGCTCTTTTAACTTCAGTTTCAGAGGGCCAGAGGTTCCAATTCATCCACTACAGAAAACACTTCCTGCAGTCACCAGCTTTCTCTTCGCCACCTGGCCACCTGGCCAAAACAGCATCAGCAGTAAGCAACATTTTGCCCACCACAAATCTCTGCCACAAGACCCTCCTACCCCAAGGGAATACGGTGTTCTGCTCACCTGCTCCCATTCCAGCATCCCATGCTGCGGCAGCCATCGCTCATGGCCTCTAAGAGACCAAAAGGCAGAAAACTACTGTCGTGCTTATGAGAAATCGCCAGATCTGGCATCAGAGAGATGCACACAAGCTAAGCCCTGCTACATCACCTCGCCATCTATCCTATTAAGAAAGATGAGGCCAGTCACACAGTAAACAGCACAACGAGAGTAGAAAACATGGTTCCATCTTCAAGGAAGTCAGGAATGACAGATGAAGGCAATGCCCTGAGAAGAAAAGAAAA
>NW_010431026.1:10709-11923 GCF_000710305.1 Buceros rhinoceros silvestris | reverse complement strand
AATGCCAGATGAAGGCAATGCCCTGAGAAGAAAAGAAAAAGACTGCACGCTATTAAACCATCTTGCCACACCCGAACACTCACTACAGAATTGCTGAGTGGGAAGAAAAAGGGGAAAAAGAGCTGTATCCAAGCAGACCTTCTACTCCATATGCAGCTGAACTTTGACCACTCCTGAAGGTCTTTCCTCACGCTGGCAGAGCAAAGACAGCGACCGACTGAATTGAGAGAGCAAGCCAGGAGGAAACTGCCAAGAGGCCAGAGAACCTGGCACTGACCACAGGTCCTGGTGACAGCAGGAGACCTTCACTGCCCCGAAGCTTCTCTCTCTGCCTCTTCCTTCTCCACAGCACCACCAGCCCAACCCTTGCCCACTCAGCCACGTGCAGCAGAAGACGCCACACTCCTCACCTGCAAGGCTTCTGGGATAGGGGGAGACTCCCGCACACAGCAGCTCAGAGAGGTCCTTCCTGCTGCAGGAATTGGCCATTCCTTGATGGAGGCAGCTGTACGTGTGGTATAAAAAGGCCTAAACCAGAGGCCTTGAGTCAGAATTAACTTACTGAGTGAACACCCGCAACTTGCAGATCTGAAGCCAAATGCCTCACATGCCTGAAAGCCGGGTACCTTACACGTCTAAAGCCAGATGTCTTGCATATCTAAAGCCAGGAAAACAGTAACTTCTCAGAGCTGTCTCAGATGCTGGCCTGATCTGAGGCACATGCAGGTGCTCACTAGTCCTGTTTGATAAAGAACAGTAAAGCAGGGCCCCGTCACAGCGAAGCTGCAGCCCTCACCTACGAGTGGCCACACTGCGTAGGAACTCCCAGTTGCTGGGAGGGTTCTCCGAACCCTCTGCTGTGACTGGGGCTCCACACTGATGGGCAGGGTTTGGATGATGGGAACGTACAAAAGGCAATTGGTGATGGATCTTCCTGAATCACTGCAGCTGACTCTCTGCGCTAATGGTGAGGTGCTTTGCTTTGCTTGCTTTTTCTGCCCTGCTTACTTTTTTTCTTGCTTTAAACTAAAGAAAAACAAGTTTACTTTTGTTTTTAACCGGGTGTCTGTATCCTTGCTGTTGACCCCCCATCATTTAGCAACATGATGTGGCACCCCCTTGGATTCTGTCCTCCTCAGCCAGTGGCCCTTGGTCAGCTGCCTCCAGGAGGCATGCCCAGGCAGCGCCCTTTAGAGCTGGAGCCCTGCCCACAG
>NW_010431026.1:6168-10586 GCF_000710305.1 Buceros rhinoceros silvestris | reverse complement strand
CCCCACCTCAGCCTCACTGGCCACATCTGGGGCTGCCCCCAGCTGCAGCCCCTGCTGGAGACCATTGGCAACAGGGACCATGGCCAAAGCCCCACAGCACATCAGCCCCCTCACCTGCCCCTGTCCACAGCCACCCAGGGGGTGCAAACACATCCAGGGGCACAGAGGACCCAGGAAAAGTTTATTCATTAACGCCCAGAAGAAATCCCAGCAGGGAGGAAGCTACAAGTGTCAGTACACAAACACAGCAGGACAGAGGGATAGAAAGGAAGAGAAAAGCAGGAAGAAGGATAGAGGGAAGAGAGGAGAGTTGGGCGACAGTATGCCAGAAAATGGGATGCTGTGAACTAGAGAGGGACAAGGAGCAGGACAACAGTGATGAGAGAAGAGACCAGAGAAATGGAGGGTAAAAAAACACAGAAACAGAGAGATGGAGGAATGAGACAGGGGAGAGCAGTGGAAGGGAGCACCAGGACAACAAGCTAGAGACAGGACAAGGGTCAGGGGAAAAATTTTGAAGTGATAGGGGAAAAGAAAAATAAGCAAGAACTCCTAAAGAGGAACAGGGAGATAGTAAGAGGTAGATGTAGAAAGAATATGTAAAACGTGATGGGGTACAGGACAGAAGGATAAGAATTAAAAGCAACACAGAGATGGATAGAGACATAAAAACAAAAATTTTTAGCCAACAGGATACAAGAATCTTAGACAAAAATTACAGAATAAATACATGAAGTTGCACAGAGGGAGGCATATGAAGAAAATTTGAAAAGCAATAGGGTACCAGAAACATATGCAAGAATTTAAAAAAATGAAAAGGGATGGAGAGGTATAAAGAAAGTTTCAAAAGCGACAGTTTACAAGAAACATAGGTAAGAGTTAGAAGATAGAACAGGAAGCCTGATAGAAAGAAACAGTGGTTGGCTGTCTGCTGGGTCAAGCCACTCTATCTCTTGCCCTCCTCAACAAGACGGGGAGAAATTACAACAAAAATCTTCTGGGTTGAGGTAAGTTCAAAAAGATCACACCGATCACTGTCACAGGCAAAACAGACTCATCTTGACCCCCTTTATTTTATTCTTCACCTGCTTTAACTTTTTCTGCCCTCTCCCTCTTCAGCCACAGCAGCTCCTGTCCACAGCCAGTAGATGCTGCAGGTATCCCTTTTTGCCCATGGCACCAGGAGAACAAGGCCAAAGGCAGCACACACAAACCAGAGCCAGATGCAGTCAACAACATTCCTGGAGTGGAACCGGCAGCTGAGTCCTCAGTACTGCCTTTGGGAGATGGAAAGAACGTGCAGCTGTTATCCACGGGGATGACTGTAGCTCTCCTCAGGCAGGAACCCCTCCTTCTGCAGGAGCTGCTGGAGACACGGATCTTTCCTCAGTTGCTAATGGCACCCACCCTTATGGAGAATAAAGCATATTCAAGGGCCAGCTTGCTGCTGTGAGGACAGAGTTCGGGGGCAGCCTGTGGCTATGGGACAGGCTTCAGGGGATGTGCTGGAGCTGGCGGTAGCTGAACGGGGTGAGTGGGACTAGAGGACTCTTGTTGAGATGGGGAGGCACCCAGTGCCTTCTCCAAGGGGTGGAAAGGTCTCCAGGCACCCAATAAAGGGACTCCAACTGACCGTCAGCCCATCCATGGGACACATTCTTGCAGCTCATCAGCACTCTTGGGCAGGCATGCCCCAACAGGACCATCCTCTGGGGATGCAGCCCTGTGACACAGAGGGGCTATCGTCATCATCCACACTGCCCCCCCCCTTGAGCTCCTCCAGCCCACAGCTGCAGCCACAGCCCCTGTGTAACCTGCTCCCCAGGACACTCAGCCACTGCCCATGTGCAAAAGGCTGCAAACACATCATTGATTGGTTAACACGTATGAGTCCCAGGAGTGAGTCTGCTCTGAGCCCAGTAACTGCACATCCCCCACCTTTCCCCTGGGACAACTCTGCAGCAGATACTGGAGATACAGCAGATTACTGGAGCAGCAGATACAGAGAACGGAAAACGCAGACCTGGGTAGCACAGAGGAACAGAAAGAGAAAATTAAGATGAGGAAGAAGGACTGAGGAGCAGAGACAGGTACAGGGAAAAGAACAATGAGATGAGGAGACCTGCAGAGACACGACAGACAAGGAACAGGGTCAGGATTCAGGAGACACAGAAATCCCCAGTGCTGCAATACATAAGGCTACCAAAAAGGATTGGCGGATTTGGTAATGACTGTGGCATGCGGAGCCGTTTTTATGATTTCTCAATATTCTATATTAGAACTCAAAGAGCAGTGATACCATCAACTTTCGGAAGATAAGCTGTGATTGGTTCTTTTGAAGGGACGTTACTTTTTTCTTTTTTTTACAGAGAGCGAAAAGTCTTGTTGCTGATGACTTCTGCTACCAAGTACATTGTCTCTGATGATCAAATCACATGGGAATTTTCTGAAATGCAACTTTGAATAAGAAAAGTTTCCGTTCTAGAAAATCTCTTTTGAACTGAAGTCAAAATTACACACTGTAGGGGCATGGTCCCTCAGCTTACAAAGGGTGGGTGGTCTGAATTCATCTTCAACAAAAAACCCATCAGCTAACCAGGATATTCCTGCAGTTGCCAAGTTGCTGTTCACCACCTGCAAAAAAAAAGCCCATGTTAAGTAAGCATTGTGTCAGCTGACACACACAGACCTTTCCTTTCTGTCACTGAGGCACCCACAAACCAGACAGCAGCAGCTGTCCGAAAAACGTGGATTTATTGCCAACAAATGTGCCTGGCACTGCGACTGTACTGGTTCGGATGTCAGTTGGGAATTATCACTGCACAACACATTTATGAACACTAAGGAATCTATTCTAAGGAAGGAGAGACCCAAAACATGTCCAGCTCACTGCTATAAAGAGAGAATCTCTCACCTAATGATACCAAGGGGGTTGCTTACCAACGCCAGGCTCAGGATCACTCAATCCCAGGCACGTACACTCAGACAGCGTCCCGACTTGAGGGGCAGTCCCGGGGAGTATCCTCAGCCAGCGTCCCAACTCGAGGGGAGAGTCTCCAACTGCACAGCCTGCTGCTCAAGGAGAACCAACTCAAAAGCGATTCTCCGGCAGGGCCCCATTTATCCCCTGGTGGAGTGTTCGCTGGGGTCACTTTCAGGAAACCCAGGCAGGAACAGCTAAGGGAACCCAGACTCCCAGGCACCGATATCCCCTGTGGGGAGTAGCTCCAGGTGCTTATCAGGTGCTGCTGCAGGGCCTGTCTTTTGTGCAAGCTCAGTGCACGGGGTCAGGGGGGTTGGGCTGCCACATTTTCCAGAACATCCTCCTGGTCAAAAGCACCATGGCCTTCTGCTCACCTGCTCCACACAGATTCTGGTTTTGGATGCTGCAGCCATCCATCACTTGTGGCACCTAAGATACCAAGAGACAGAAAACTACCTTTGTGCTCATAAGAAATTACCAGCCCCATGCTCGTCCTCACGGAATTCAGAATCCTGTTGGCTGGAAGAGACCTTTAAGGTCATTGAGGCCAACTGTTCAGCCTGCACAGTCAGGGCCCCTCAACCATGTCCCTCAGAACCACATCTACACACCTTTTAAACACTTCTAGGGATGAGTACTCTACCACCTCCCTGGGCACCCGGTTCCAATGCTTGCCAACCCTCTCTGTAATTTTTCCTAATATCCAATCTAAATCACCCCTGGTACAACTTGAGGCCATTTCCTCTCGTCCTATCGCTTGTTACATGGGAGAATAGATCAACTCTCACATCACTACAACCTCCTTTGAGACAGCTGTAGAGAGTGATGAGGCTGCCCCCAAGTCTCCTTTTCTCCAGGCTAAACAACCCCAGTTTCCTCAGATGTTCCTCACCAGACTTGCTCTCCAGACCCTTCACCAGCAATGTTGCCCTTCTCTGGACACGCTCCAGCCCCTCAATGTCCTTCTTGCAGTGAGGGGCTGTTAAGGCTCAAGGGACTGAGGTAATAATAATTTCAATAACTCCTCGAATTACCTTAACAAATCCTTCTGTCCTATGATAGAGACAGAAAGGGTTTTAAAAGGGGAAGGAAGAAATTCACACCTCGGTCTGCGTTCAGAAAAAACTGAAACAAACTTTTAATATACAATAAATCCACACATAACTATTCACTATTATACATATGCAGAACCCCAGAGAAGAGGAAAAAAAGATGAAAAAGAGAATTTAGATAACCAAAATCCTGTGGCAGTCTTGTTCAAGGTCAATCTCTAGGCAGGCAGCCAACAGTGAAGATAAGGATGATGCCTGGCCTTGGGCTTTGGGCAGCTGCGGTCCCGGGCAGAAAAAAAAGTGAAGTTCTGTCCGCAGCGAAGGAGGGAAGGGGCGGCGGGGGAAGGAGCTCCCCTGCACGGACAACCGCTCAGCCCCACACA
>NW_010431026.1:0-5839 GCF_000710305.1 Buceros rhinoceros silvestris | reverse complement strand
CTCATTTTTAAAAGGATCCCAACGTAACGTTGCACCTGAGTCTCTTAACCAATTAAATGCAGAATTATTGTATTTGCATGGAATAATTCTTATTCGTCTATTACCCAAAACAAGGAAGTTTCAGCTCAAACCAGGAAGTTTAGCTCAAACCGGGGCAGGGGCCCAAAGCTGGACACAGTGCTCAAGGTGTGGCCTCACCAGTGGCCCCAGGACAGGGGGACAGTCACTACCCTCCTCCTGCTGGCCACACCAGTGCTAGGACTCCATCGGCCTTCCTGGCCACCTGGGCACGCTGCTGGCTCATATTCAATAGGCTGTCGACCAGCACCCTCAGGTCCCTTTCCACCGGGCAGCTTTCCAGCCACTATTCCCCAAGCCTGAAGAATTGCAGGGGCGGAGGTTGTGAGCCAAGAGCAGGACCCAGTGTCTGGACTTATTGAACCGCATACAATTGGCCTCAGCCCATGGATCCAGCCTGTCCAGATCCCTCTGTGGAGCCTCCCGACCTTCAAGCAGATTGACACACCCACCCAGCCTGGTGTCATCTGTGAATTTACTGAAGGTGCCCTTGATCCCCACATCCAGATCATTGAAAAAGATGTTAAAGAGAACAGGCCCCAACACTGAGCCCTGGGGGACATCACTGGTGATCCAACTGGATTTAACTCCATTCACCACCATTCTCTGGGCCCGGCCATACAGCCAGTTTTTTTACCCAGCAAAGAGTACACTCATCCCAGCCATGAACATCAAGTTTCTCCAGAATAATGCTCACTACTACCCAGTTCACTTCAAATGCTCATCTAATTCCAAAGGTGGCTGTACAGCACCTGAAGAAAACCAAAGAGAAACACTTCATTGAGCTGATATGTGAGTGTCTGCTCTTAGACGCCAGCCTGGCTCACAACAGCCTCACCTTCTGGGACTCCTCATCAGCATGCAGTGTCACTCTGCTGAGCATGCTCACAACACCTGCAAAAAAGCAAAGCCAAAGGCACATGCTGAGATACCACCTGAAACCACAGTCTGCCTGCAACCATTCCCATCTTCCACTACTTTACCTCGGCCGCTCATCCACCCTGCCTATGCTGTTTACAGGCTGCCCCACTGAAGCTCAGGTACCACTTGTAAAGCACGAACAACAAGGGATGTTTATAATTCCACCAACACCTGAAAAATAACTGCTACTTCACCCCACTAGTCATCACTCACCTTGCCTGAGTCACCTCCAGTGCCGAAATGGTGCTTTACTGATGGCTTCACACCTTCCAAACAAAAAAATCCTAAAACCTATAAGGTAGTCATACAGCCAACAGTTGCGTCTTCCCTCCAACATCACACGCCGATCCACCTTCTTACAGTGCTCTGCTCTCCTCCTTTATTGCCCTTTGGCATGTGGCTTCTCTCTCCACACCTGAAAAACCCAAACAAACCATGTAAAGCAGGACTCCTGGATTCTGACCAAGGGATTGACGAGACTCGGGGTCTGTCTTCCTTTTGCAAATGCCTCCTAACTACAGCTAAAATGAAAAACACCTAGCTGTTGAGCCCCAGATGTACGAGCTAAGGCACAGTCAAGATTCAACCCGCTCAACTACCACACAAACTGCTGCTCCCAGAAGGCCAGAGTCCCATCTCTGGTACTCACAAAACACAATGACAGTCACTGTGGCAGCTGTCTACAGCTATTTGCCCAGAGACAGGCTGTACAGTCTTTGCCAAAAGAATCTGGGCAAATCACCATAGTAAGACCGCCATAAAGCTATGCTAACCCCAGCTTTAGTATTGTAACACCCCGAGCAGGGGTGTCAGGGCAGTTCCAACCCTGACATGCACACTGACACTACACGCAGACACCATGAGCAACATGACCATGAGATGCAAGGAGACCGGGAATGACACCACCACCCATGGGGAAGACGTTGATGGCAGAGCAGCCCTAGGGTGCCCCAATGGCACAGATGCTTTATAGTGGCCCTGGGAGAGAGAGACAATTGCCACAGCCCACAAGAGGAAGCTACCTTCAAAATCAGAATGACAGCTGCATGAAAAGCAGAACTTTAAGACCTAAGACTGTTGTGGACATGTGGATGAAACCCCAGGAGACTCTGTGCAAACACAGCTCTCAGCAGCAGAGCTGCAGGCACCACCTGGCTCACCACCACAAGAGATAACTGCTCAGAAACTTCTACAATGCAACACACACCAGACAGATCCACACTTCAAGCTCATCAGAGACGAGAAGGACTTGATGGGCACTATGCCAATGAGGTGATGCATTCAAGGCTCTCAGGAGGGCTACCGAGGTGCCTGCTGATCACAAAGAGCTCTGGAGCAATCAAGACCTGAGGAAGGTACTGTAAGAGACACAGAAGGGAGATTAAAAAAACTACACACATCACAGATACAGGCTAGAAGTGCTCTGGCCAAACTTCAAGCTGCCTGTGGCCAAGCCGTAACACCTTTGAGAGTCAATCTGCTTCAGTACCACTGAAAAGCCCCTTGCGGATGGCTCTCATCACCTCCACAAAATACTATTGAAACAGTTTTTCACAGAGCCTGCCGATGGCTACTCCATCTAAAAAGATCATTTTAGCCATTGCTTAAACAGTCTAGACATATCAACATATCAGTACTGGTATCATATCAGCATTGATATCAACATATTAACCAAACACACACGCAGAGACCAACACTACAAAGACAAAAGAAAACTCTCAACAAGAAAAATTACTCCAGAACTGGAGACACAGTTGTGCAAAAAGACCTACGGAGCCAGAACAGCAAGGTGAGGAACCTCCATGGCAGCTCCAGAAAATAGTTGAAAACAATGGCCCATTAGAAGAAATTACTCTCAAAACCTGAGGTGATGGATGTGCAAGAAGCCTGCCTTCAAGACCTAAGAAGGTAAGGATGCAGAAAGCAGGAAAAAAGTCCCAGTCCAGGAAAAGGGACAACTAGAGAGCAGAGCTGCTGATGCAGCCTGGAAAATGTCACAAAAAGAACCATTCCAAATCTTTCAAGATGCAAGACTTGCTTCAAGCTCATTACACACCCAACAGAAGCTCCCAGCTGGCGCTGTGCTGATGGGAACAGGCATTTGAGACCCTAGGGACAGTGGGGTAAGAAAGAAAAAATATAGTGTTGTTCTTGTTTGGTAAAAACCCGATAAGGAAGACACCAGAGTGGGGTGAATTTTCAAACTAAAGGTTGTCTGGGGCTTGTCTTGCAAGATGAGGACAATGCAAAGGATGAATGGGGGCCAGGCAGAGACAATAACACCTTAAACTTGTGAAATGAGGTCGTTCAAGAGGAATGGGGAAGCAGCACTGCGCTTGCTAATAAGCTGTTGAATATGACGTTCTCCTGCTAGGGGAGGCTTAACTTGGTGATAATGAGACATGGAATGTGTGAACTCATGTAATGTAACATGTAGTGTAACATGTAATAGGCGTGCCGGGTTAGTCTGTAAACCTTGGAGTACCCAGCCAATGGGGAAAGGAGGGAGGGACTTTGCGGCTGGGAACAGGGTATAAAAATTCATGTGTTGAACTGGCAAATCGTGCCTACTAACCTAGCCACCGCTCTGGCAGGAACGTAATAAAGTTGGGTGCTTCATTGTGGAGTCTGGCCTGAGTCTCCTTTGCGAGAGTTTTTGCTCGTTTCCTACAGTGATGCCCCTTGAGCACAAAGGGCCGTGAGGATACAGGTGACAGACTACACAGATGACATATCACACTCAGACTGGAACTGCCTTGCCCGGCACACACTAGTCTTCTGCTGAGAAGTCATGTTCTCCTTCTGCCCACCCAAAGGGGCTATTCCTGGACAGCTCTCTCCCACCTTTCCTAAATTGAAAACCCTTCCCTGCAATGCCCAATCTTGTCCCTTTCTGCCCAGCCCACAACCCCCTGCCTCAGTACCTGTCCTTCCACTTCATTTCAGAGAGCCAGGGGCTGAATTTCCGCTCTCTCTCTCCTCCTCCCTCCCTGCCCCTCCCAGCCCCGCGTTCTGGAACCACCAGTCTCCATGGGAGTCACTGCCTCGCACAGGCTCAGGATCCTGTGCCAGTGCCACCAGACCGCAGCCATGGGCCGCCAGGCTTGTCACCACCATCGCTGCCACCTGCATCCAACTGACAGTGACAAGGATGTGAGGCAGCTGGGATGGCACTGGGGCAGACAAGGATGGGTGTGGGGGGGTGATGCTTGCTGTGAGGCTCCCTGCCACCACCTCACCCACAACCCCTTTCCACAGCCTAAGCAACCCCTCAGCAGCCTGAGGGGTGGTGAGGAGGGGAGATGATGTGGCCACCATCCTGTGTCTCCCCCTTGAGACGATGAGTTGAGTAGCGGGGGGGAATGGTGAGGCTGGGGTCTCCTCTTCAAAGCAGGGGAGGTCCCAGGGTTAATGGTCTCCCCGCCCTCTCTCCCACAGCTCCTGCGTGTCAAGTCCTTCCTAACGCTGTGTCCCGGTTTGAGTTAGAACAGAACTGATTCTGTTCAGTGATTTTACTTCTCAGCTCAGTCTCTGCTCAGTGACGGCACTTTCTGAAGTTAACGGCGTATTTTTGCAGACAGGGTCTGCTTCTAGAAATGACAGTGCTGTATGTTCACAGTTGCTGCCAGGGACTAGGGTGCAGGAAGGCTCTTGCATATATTTTCTGCTGTGCAGACCAAGGTGACTGCTACATCCTATGTCCCATATTGGGGACACGGGAATTTACAGGTGGCACCTGTGGGGAGAAGCAGACAGGACAGGTGACCCTAAACAGACCAGCAAGGTGTTCCATCCCACATACATCACATCTGGCATAAAGCTGAGGAATTACGAGGGTCTCCCTCTCTCTTGCCTCTTCTTCAATGGCCGGTGTCTGAGAAGGCCTCTGTCCATTCCGTCTTCAATCCCAGTCCGTGCATTTCGAATCCAGTTCCAGCATCCAGCTCCGGGAGAAGCAGACAGGACAGGTGACCCTAAACAGACCAGCAAGGTGTTCCATCCCACATACATCACATCTGGCATAAAGCTGAGGAATTACGAGGGTCTCCCTCTCTCTTGCCTCTTCTTCAATGGCCGGTGTCTGAGAAGGCCTCTGTCCATTCCGTCTTCAATCCCAGTCCGTGCATTTCGAATCCAGTTCCAGCATCCAGCTCCGGCCGCTGGTTCCCATCTGCTGCTGAGCCCAGCCTGGGCCTTCCCCAGTGCCCCACAGCAGCAGTGGCGATGGTGACGTGCTGCCATCAGGGGGTTGGGTTTGGTATTGCTATTGTATACTGTTACGAAAATGCCCGCAAGCAATAATAAATTAAAAC
Source organism: Buceros rhinoceros silvestris (assembly GCF_000710305.1). Taxonomy (NCBI): domain Eukaryota; kingdom Metazoa; phylum Chordata; class Aves; order Bucerotiformes; family Bucerotidae; genus Buceros; species Buceros rhinoceros. Next base: position 527 of record NW_010431026.1, on the reverse strand, counting down.
AAAACGGGTTTTATTGGTTTCCTTTAACAGGTTCAAGGGACGTCAGTTTAGGACTTTTTACACAAACGGTCACTTACACAAACTGAGAACTTACACCGAGGGAAGGTAGATTTCGCAAGCAAACCAGCTTCAAATAGAAATCCAAATACCTTCTCTTACCAACGCAAATTGGGAACTACTTACTCCAAGCTCAGGAGGGATGTATTCACAGTAACACCATCTCCACTGTCTAATAGAAGAATTTCTCGCTTAACAACACAGAAACGCAATCTCTTACAAATACTTAGCCGGCGTCCCTGGCCAAAGGGAATAAAAGTATCTCAGTACCTCAGTTCTGGCATCCCAGAGCTCGAGGGAGATTGGGAGGTATTCACAGTAACACCATCTCCACTGTCTAATAGAAGAATTTCTCGCTTAACAACACAGAAACGCAATCTCTTACAAATACTTAGCCGGCGTCCCTGGCCAAAGGGAATAAAAGTATCTCAGTACCTCAGTTCTGGCATCCCAGAGCTCGAGGGAGATTC
>NW_010431025.1:38068-38279 GCF_000710305.1 Buceros rhinoceros silvestris | reverse complement strand
CCAGACAGCCCCACAGCCCGATTCACAGCCCCACCACTGTGCCAGCCAGCAGCTGGAGAGACCCAGAGCAGTAAAACCCCGCAAACAGGGATTGGTTTTGCATAAAAGTGAGATCCTGGGGATGGGGAGAAGGTGCAGACATCACTCTGGCAAGAGCACCACCTCCTGGGCTCGCTCACCGGTGGCTGCTGCCCAGCAGAGCCATGCGATC
>NW_010431025.1:27334-37950 GCF_000710305.1 Buceros rhinoceros silvestris | reverse complement strand
CCTGACCGGTGGCTGCGGCCGAGCAGAGCCATGCGATCCGCCTTCGACCCGAAGTAACCGAGAGGAATATCTGCCATCAGGTAGCAGAAATGAGCTGCTTCGACCGCTCCCTTGCCAGCTGGATGGAAGAAGAAAGACAAACACCTAGTCCTGAGAGGGAGGTGACCATGCGGTCAGCGTGGCCGTGGAGGCCCCCCAAGCTCATGTGAAAACTCAAACCCAGCTGCCCCACTTTTCTTCCCTGACTATGCAGGCCCTGATCCCTCCTTTCTCCCAGGTTTTTGGCCTGTTTTCCCTGATTACTGCTCCTCCTCCAGGAGGAGGTTTCTGTTCACTGGTAGGACCAGAGGAGCCCGGGCAGGGTCCAGCTCCAGCTCTGGTGGGGGCCACTATTGGCATGAAATCCCTTGAGAGTCCCCACCACTGGGAGCAAATCTCAGTCCCGGCAGTTGCGTACACCCTCCCTGAGTCCAGCTGTTCCAGGGGTCTCCAAGAGAGCAGCTAATGGATGTGCAGATCATCTGTCAGCACGATCCATCGACGTCTCACCCCTGCCACCGCACAGACACCACATCTCCAGGCGTACAGGCGTGCACACCCCATCTCAGCGGCGATGTACGTCCATGCCAGTGCAGACACGCTCAGTGACACTGCAGGTGTCCACCCGCTATTACAAGACCAGCTCACCTAAAGTGTCTCCCATGGTGACAATGGCTCGGGTGTTCAGCCCCGTATCTCCAACCTTGTTGGACAGCATCACAGCCAGGTGGGGCCTCCAGTCTCCCCACACAGCATCCCCACAGCACTGGTGGGGACAATGGCTCGGTGGTTCAGCCCCGTATCTCCAACCTTGTTGGACAGCATCACAGCCAGGTGGGGCCTCCAGTCTCCCCACACAGCATCCCCACAGCACTGGAGGGAGACAAGAGAAGAGCAAAGGTGAGCAGAGATGGTCACCACAAGGGGGTGTCACAGGCAGGTGACATGCACCAGGGCCAGGCTCTTGCTCACGCACCAGCGCTGCCTGAGGGATCCTTCCTGACATGAGCTGGAAGAAGGTCTGCAGAGGGTCATTGGTGGCCAGCGTGCTGGTGAACCTGTGAGGAGACAGCAGAGATAGGGCTGCTCTGCCGGGACCCAAAACCCTCATTCACCTCCAAGGTCATGTCCCAAATGCCCCAGGAAAGGAATGTCCTGAGGGGCTTCCTGGAGAAGGTGGAAGCTTCAGCCCATGGGGCTGATGATCAGCATTAACTCTAGAGCAGGACGGTGCTGGATAAAACCTTAAAAGGATTCAGCTTGCACAAGGCGAAAGATTTCTGCTTAATCCTCCCTGAAGGTATCAACCCAATCCAAACTAAGCACATTAATTCCACCAGAAAATGTTCACCCAAGTGGGATGAACAGCTCAGGCCAGGCTGGACCATGGTGAAGATGACTCAGCTTCCTCTACCCCAAAGGCTGCCCTTGCTAGGGCAGCAGGGACACAGCCAAAGACTCGGAATAAATCCACCCCACACCTCCAGGGAACGGCTTTCCTTCTGCTTTCCAGCCCCGACGTGGCTTCTCCTGTCCATCAGGAAGCCTGAAGGACTTGGGTCCATCCAGATGGATGTCCCCTCCGAAAGGGTCCAGCTGAAATCAAATGTTCTTCTTTCAGCACATTGGGGCTGAGGACAGGCAGAGGGGTACCAGGCTTGGCAAAGCCAGTCACAGTGCATCCTACAGTGGCCTTAGCTTCTCCAACTTACCCAGAGAGCACCCAGCTGTAGGTCCGCGGGTCCATCTTGCTGGAGAGGAAGAGAGCATGGCCCCACAGGTGGTTTCTCATGGCCCAGACCAGAGCATCCTGCAGCCAAGGTGGAGAAGAAAGAGGGTTTGTATTGACTCTGTTTTTTGCTGCTCTCCTCTGCTGCCAGGGGCCCCCCTGCTCACTTAGCTCAAAGACAAGCTCTGATGACTGCTCTGACTTTAATTAATAACCTCCAAAAATCAAACTTATTCCATGTTTACAGAGGCCGCTCTACCTTTCTACCTTGCACGACGGCAGGAACTGGGACCCTCACAGCAACATTGTCTTTCCTGGATTTCCAGGTCTGTGCTGCTGATCAGCTCTCGATGTCACCGCGGGGGATCCCAGCCTGGGCAGCCAAGCTTCTCTGCACCCAAGCCCCCTCTCTCACCCTGTGCCTTTGGTACGTCTTGAGATCACACTGCTGCAACCAAACCACCAGTGCTGCTAAAAGCCTCCTCACCTTATCTTCTCTCAGAGCTCCGTCCCAGCTCCCAGGGGTGGGAAAGCCCTGCCATAAGCCTTGTTGTACAAACAGCCGGAAGGGTTGATACCACAGCCACAAGGCATCTCTTGACCACCCTCCTCTTTAAAACCTGAAGAGGCCGAAGGAGCCAAGAGCAAGAGTCAGCTCTGTGTCCTGGATCCCACTCACCACTTACTTTCTTCCTGCCATAGTAGAGGAGTTTGGTGAACTTCTCCACTATCTGTGCCTGTGTCTCCACGACAGGAGGGACCTCCCCTGTGATGAGATCCAGTGTCCCTGGCTGACGCGACACCCACTCTTTATCTGTCAGGCCAATCAGGTTTGATGCGGGGTTTTGCCTCTTGTACTTCTGGCGTCTGCAGTCTTGCATCAGCAGCTCCGCCGTGTCCGAGCCCACTACCGACTGTGAAACGGAAGGCAAGGAGCAAGGCCCACGTGCAAAGGCTGACAGCGCTTCCAGCCCAGCACTTTACAGTCCTGTCCTCACCCTGGCACATCCCCCCAGTAAGACCAGCCTTGGCCACCAGCACAGTTTTCAGGGGCAAAGGATTCAGCACAAGCAGCAAGACCTTCACAGTGGTTGCTCTGAAGATCTTATTCATCTGCTTCCAACAAGCAGCGCAGATGAGATAGGGTGGATTTCACTGGGGTAGGGGACAACACAAATGCTGGGTCCTTGATGAAGGTGGCAACAGTTCCTTTCAGAGCTGCTATAGCATCAGGTTGTTGGTAGTTCGTGAGGATGAAGAGCAATCCAGGAGAGGAGTTTGCTCCAGGAATCCAGGTAGTACCAAACTGATTGATGGTACTGTGGGAACAGGATGCTTTTAAGGTGCAAACCAGCCCTCCACCCCCCTCCTCAAAATGCAACTGGATCAAGAGGCACATAAGAGGCATATAACTTGTCTCACTGCTAAGACCAAAAGGGTCAGCCCCTTCTCCTGGGACACCTACCCCGTTCTGCTGGCAGAGAAGGATCAGGAGCTTCCAGAGAAGAGCTAAATCTCTGCCTCTCTCTGTTGAGAGATCACAGCTTGTGGCTATCTTCTGCTGGCAAAATGACATCACATCCACCTTGTGCAGATCTTCCCTACAGCAGCAAAGGCAGGCATCAAAAGAAATGCAAGGCAAAGCATTTTAGGGCATCATTCAGACCCGAAGCACCTCCAGATTCTCTGACAGGAACGATAAAGGTGAGAAGTGAGAGAGAGAGAGATCCCCAGCACCTACAGCCACATTCCACGGGCAGAACTGCTGCCTTACGATGAAAACACCAGACAGTTGGAAAGAAAAGGTGGCTAAGAAGACCAGCCAGGGAAAAGGGACCAGGGAGGAAGAGGCTGATCCTGACTCAATAACTCAAAGGTATCAGATGCATATTTCCAACATCCCTTCAGCACAAGTAGCCTCCAGGATCTTGTACCCAGCTTTTGGGCATACGTAACTATTCTGCTCAGCAAATGGTTTTCCTCCTCCGTACACTCCTTTTCTTCCCCTGCTTTGGTTACAAGTCACCAGAAGACATGCCAGTTAATAGAGAGACAGCCTGATGCAATACACCATGGTTCATCCCAGGCTCACACGGGATGAAGCTCCATGCTGGGTCTCACCCTGCCACGCTCAACGGGGAGGGGACGTTCAGTGGAGGGGGGAGATGGGGACACAAAAACCTTAGGAAATCCTAAACCGTAGGTTGACCCAAGGGCTTTAAACATTTGAAGAGATCTCAAAAAAAAATCAGTTTTCTGGGACAGGAGTTCAAAATAAGGTCAGACTCACAAACCACACTAAACCCTCACGTTATGAATATTCAGAAAAACCATCTCCCACACTCCAAACCGACTTACGCTGCAGCAGAGGGGGCTGGGCTCCCAAGCTGAACCTAGACTCGCCTCTGCAGATATCTCAAAACCACGAGAGCCCTAAAGTCTGCCTTCAGTTCATGTCTCCTAAAGGAGAGGTGCTCGCAGCCAGCCATGCCAGCAGAGCCAGGAGGACACGGCTCCCCGCCCCGCCAGCGCAGCATACCTGGCCAGGGGCCCTGGGAAGGCCCGTAGCTCCTCTAGCTCTCCTGTGTCTTGAAGGAGCACCTGAAAAACAAGAGCAGATTCAGCAGCTGGGCTCCAGCAGACAGGCCAGCCCCAGCTGGGCTAGCTGACAGTCAGTGCCTTGGCCAAGGGTTCAACGGTGCTGGTGAACCCATTCTCTGTGTTGTCTTAAGGTAACCCCAGAACACAGACCTTAAAGCATCACGTGCTAAAGTCCAGGAAAGAAATGCCTGTGAGATGGCATCTGTCTCCTCTGGGAGGCAAAATAGGAGACAAACACTGTGGTGGACTGAAGGGATGGATACAACCTCTTGTATTGGAGCACCTCAGAAAGGTGAGAATTATCCTTCAGAGGGGTATGGGCCACCTCTCTCCCTACCAGCACAGGGGACAGGTCACAGAAGACAAGGGTTAGGGAGCTGAAAGAGCAGGATGTGGGGCCCAAGGGCTAAAAGCAATGCACAGGCAGGGGCTGGCAGGGTGCAGCCTCAGGAGTCCCTGCCAGCTGGAGGTCAGATTGCGGCAGGAGATGGGAAGCTGCTGAGGATGCTGTTTGGGTGACAAATGGTGTTTGCATCCCTTGGGGCAAAAGGAGACACTCCAGAGCAAGGGGACCGAAGGCAGGCTGGGGTGCCAGGCTGGGGCTCACCTCCAGGCTGTGAAGCTCGATGTGGGCTAGTTGCCCCTCGGCAGGGTGGTAGGGACACACCAGCACCAGCTGGCCTCCGGCTCCAAAGCATACCGCCACGTGCTTTACCGAGAACTTGGGAGGTACCACCGGGGCCGAGGTGGACACCGAAGGGCCCCCTGCAATGACAGACAGTCCATGAGTCCACTCATCCTGACCCCACACCACCTCCACTATGAGGACGTGACCTCCCAACTGACCCAACTCAAGTCACACTCCACTGACCCCACTACGCAAGAACTGTCATCTAAAGCAGCAGGCACGCGTGGGAGGTCCTGCTCCTACCAGGGCACAGCCACCAGACCAGGCACCCACACCGCAGCCCCCAGGTCCTGCCCTGAGCCTGCACAACCTCCTCCAGGAAAGGATCAAGTTGTGAGAGAGCCAGTTTCCCAACACCAGCCATTTATTTCCCTGCTCCTCAGGCTCCGTCACACCTCACCTGCTTGTACTGGGCTCCAGGCTCCTGAAAGCATGGGGCTGTACTGGTCAGCCCCATCACGGATGTACTGGCTGAGCTCGTAGCTGCTGGAGCTGAGCCCTGACTCACGGTACTGCAGCAGCAGGCTGGGCTGGCCCGAGGGCTGTGAGAGAGGGAGAAAACACAAGCTTGGCTGAGAAACCAGGGACGTCACTGCTTTTCTGCTCCCAGGGCAGTGGGACAGGCTCTGTGACATGCTCTGTGTGACAGGCTCTGCTGCTCCATGACAGTGTCCAGCAGGAACAGTGCAGGACAGCTGGTTCCCATCTGAGCAGCTCACTCTCTTCAACACCTCAGGTTCACCGTGGCGCATAACCTGGTCACACTCAGGGGCTTCTAAAATAATTTGCGTAAGCCACCGGTCTAGCACAACAGCTTTCCTAGCCCTAGCGTGGACCCCCCAGCGTAGTCAGCAGACGGTGCTTGGGAATTCAAATAAAAGCTCTGCCCAGGAGCAAAACCACCAGAGCAGCTTTGATTTGATCTTTCAATTTGCTCTTTGGCAAAACACAGGGATCAGGACACAAGTGGGATGGAGCAGACCTAGGTGGGCAGAGCTGTGTGGTGGGTTAAGACAGCGCTGGCTGGGCTGAGACCCCCGTCTCCTCCCTGCCCTTCTCCCCTAAGCACGGGGAAACTTTCTCACGATTTTTGTGGGGAAAACGTGCCAGCCCTCTCGGCTTCTTATTGGAGCCGAGACATATCAACCAAGCACCTCAGCGACTGTGAAAAGCAGAGTTTCGAGACACTCCCCTGGCGAGCGCATTCGAGTTCAGCACAGGACACAGACAGAGGTATCTGTATCTGTCAGAGAGAGAGAGAACGCTGCTTCCTCCACGTGGCAGTAAAGACTCTTTCATAGATAAATTTCCCATTCCTCGAGGGGGTGGAAAGAGGCAGGCAAGGTGTCGCCACCCCCACCCCCACAGATCCACCAGCAAGGGATGTGAGAAGGACTATCCACCGTAAGCCAGTGATGGAAGCTGTCCTGCCCAGGCCGATGCTGACGCTGGATCGTCGCCTGAAGGACGCTCCACTAACACCCCTGCCCACGGAAAAGTGGAAAAGAGGACACAGAAGAGATGCCGTTCTCTCCTGTTTGACTTTACACGATTGACTTCTGGTTTTAATTGCGCTAAGCATGAAACTGCCTTTAATTTAAAACCTGTGTTTCACTTGTGTTTTCTTTGCCATAACGAATCACTTCAGCTCTTTTGTGCAGCCCTGGGGTGGGTCCACGTGCTCCCCGAGGCTGCAGAAAGTCACATTAGAAAAAAACCCCTTTTGGAGATTCCAGCTTGCTGACTTCAGACTGCAACAAGCTGACCATGTCGCATGGCTTTCAGCTACCTGGAGAGGGTGCAGGGGAGCATCCCGCCAAGTCTGGATTTCGGCCCTGCTCTTGGGCCCGTGCAGGGGCAGTGTACAGCCCCATGCCTGGTGGAAGAGCCCAGCAGCTGGGAAGTTCAGAAATACGAATAACCCGCTACAGTAATCCCTAGAGACTCTTAAAGACCGGGCGCAACAGCGGCCCAGCAGCCCTCTGCTCCCCAGCCTTGTTCCCAGGTGGAGGAGGAACACATGGATTGCTCCCAAAATCTCTGGGAGAACCTCAAGCCTTTTGTCCTCCACCCCTGCCCATCGTGCAGTTACCTCTTGGGGCTGGCTGCTTACCCCCCCCGAATTGCTGTCCGGGGTTCCTCCCCCTGTCCGCTCGGGCTGGGCAGCGGAGGCGCAGCTCTCCTCGTGGGAGCCGTAGGCCTGTGTCCTGCAGAAGGGAGCAAAAGGAGATGCCCTGAAGGTCAGCGATTTTGGGGACCAGCCACAAGCCCACTGACTTTGGCAGCCGATGGCTGTGCCAGGTGATGCCCAGACCCTCCGCCCTTACCTGTCCTGCTCTGAGCGGGGCTTGGCCAGGTTGGGGTGGTAACCCCTGTAGTAATGCTGGTCCCAGTAATGGCTAGTCTTGCTATAAGGCTCTGCCTGTCTCAGGTCTAGAGAGAGAATCAAGATCAAGCGTTGCCCCTCCAGAGCAACAACCCCTAATGAAGTTGTGAAAGAAGAGCGATGTGCCAGGCGATCTGCCACGCACACCCCATCTGCTTCCAAATCAGCCCAACCCGTTGCAGGCATGATAAAACCCTGTACTTGTCTGCCAACGCAGCACCGATGGAATTTCCTCTTCCCTCCGTCCCCCCCTTTTCTTCAGCCCTGGAACTCTAGAAACAGCAAAAACAAGGCCCTAATGGTGAGCACGCAACACCACCAGCATCGAGTTCAGCCTGGAACCAGGGATGACACAGATTTTCAGCCATGGAGATCAAGGTCAAACACTCCTTTGGGTGAACCTAGTTCCTGCACGCGTTTTCCAGATGCAATCTGGGGACAGTGCTTTGTGGGAAAGCCAGCACTGACAGCCTGGGAGTGTGGGCAGGAAGAAGAGCTGGAGATGTGCCAGCCCTGGGAGAAGAACCCACCCTGGAGAAAGCATCACCTCTTCTCCAGCAAGTTGCCTTCATTCCCAGACTCACAGGATTAGCCCGTACCTCTGTCGTTCTGCCAGGCCACTGGTTGCCACCGGTGGCTTTGGGAGGTGTAGTCGTCCCCGCAGCTGGCTGCTGGGTGCTGCTCTTGGGGGTCTTCATACCCTTGCCTGAAATGCAACACAACAACCTAAGACAGGGCACTGCGGCAGGTGCTGGGTCACGTCTAGGGTGAGACTTGTGTCCTGGGTAGGACGTTTGTAGGCTGAAAGGGCAATGGAAATAAATCCAGGTCCCCCGTTCACGTGCCTGCTCAGCGGCAGGACCAGAAACTGATCCAGCATCACGCCTGGAAGGAGCAGCGGGAGGTTTGGATGCTTTTTCTTCCCTGTCTGTGAGAAAGCTGTGCACTGCAGTTGCAGGTGATGGTGCATCAACTTTCACCCGTATTTTAGGGGAAGTTCCCCAAAAGCACCTTCTCCTCCAGGCTCTGGAGCTGGTGTGTCCATCTCACAATTTCCCCCTGTGCCAAAGCCCAGCCCCAGGCACTCACCTGCCACCCGAGTACCTTCACTCACCACAAGTTACACAGCAGCTTGGTCAGCCCCCACAACGCCGCCTGACCAGAGCGACGATCACGCACCCTCAGCACAAACCCTGCGTATCCGCGTCACACCCTGCCCAGGGCAGCAGCTCAGGCAAATCGAGCCAAATTGGCTGGAGCGCTCCGAGCTGTTTCTTAGCACCAAGAGCATCATCTAGCCCACGTTTTATCCTTCCACGCTCCACTGTTTCGGCAGCTGAGCTTTCAGGCTGCCTTTCACTCCTACGTTACTGTTTGTAGACCTCATGTTCACCTTGAGTAATTTAATCAAACCCTCAAGAAAAATGGGACCAAGATGAAGCCTGTAAACTGGCAGAAGTCACAGCTGTAAGAAGAAATCAGAGCAACGACTGCTACACAGCCTTAAATATAGAAGTCACTGGCTGCTCTAACAGCTGGACATCACCTAATCATGCCCTGCCTCTGAGCTTGCACCTTCTGCCCATGCCATGACAAGGACAGCACCCATGCTGCAAGCCCACGAGTGCCATGAAGTGGTCAAATCTTCTCTTAAGAAGGTTTACGAGGAGGGGACTCAGTGTGTTGCCGAGCGAGACAGCTCTCACCTGGAGTATGGCCTGCTGGGGTAGCTGCTGTCATAGTACTCAGCCCGGGAAGCCGGTATGTGGATGTCCCTCCGGCAGTGGTGACCCTCATCCCAGGGGTGGCCGGGGAGGTGGCTCCCATCCCAGGAGCCGGGCCGAGGTGGGGTTCCTGTGCGCAGGAGCTGCTGCTTGGGCCGCGTTGGGTGCCCGCGGGGTGCCTCTCCCCACCGCCCCCGGGCTGCCTGCCTCTCCCAGGGCGGGGGTGGCTGGGCGGGGGCCCAGGGCTCCATCATAAGCTTGCCAGCAAGATCTTCTCTGGTTTGGGGCTGGAAGGGGAGTTTAAGTCACAAACAGCTACAGTTGCCTGCAAGAGATGAGACACAGTGAGTTGGATCAGCAGCATTTGGCCCCCCTCAAAGCCCTCTGTGAAGCCTGTTGCTACCTACTCCCTGCTTTGGGGAGCAGGAGAGGAAACCCAGCATCCTTTCCAAAATGCCCAGAGGCGAGGAAGAGCCGTCTCCGCATCTGCCTCAACGTGAGGCTCCCCTTAAAACACCAGGCTGAAACGGTCCATTTTTGGAAGCAACGGGCATCTAGCTCTCCTAGAGCAAGAGGAAGCGTCCTCACGCATCTCCAGCTGGCCCTTCGAAGCACCACTGCTCACAGCCTCCCCAGGCAGGCGAGAAAGCAGCTTTACCTCCGTGATAAGGTGGTGAAGCCCCATTTTATACGTGGTAGGGGAAGGGATATTGGCAAAGCTACGAGCAGGATGAGGAGAGAGATTCTCAAAGAAATGAGTAGGGACAGGGTGGGGCAGGGGGAGAAACGGAGCTTTGCTCGCATGAGCTGTGAGACAGGGTAGAACCAGGGATTTGCTCCTGCCTTTCAGCTCCAGGAAGAATAGAGCAGCTCAGGCAGACACCAGATTTACTTATAACAGTCCCATGCAGAGGAGGAAACCGTAAGGAGAGCCCAGGGCAACACGTGGGTGAAGCCCCAGCTCCCACCCTCAAGCCCCCTGCATCTCCTCTCGCAGCATCAGTACCCAAACCGTCCCCACCACAGAGGCTGACAGCCCCCCGATGGCCAGGCGCTGTCTGAAACCCCTTGTCACCCCTCTCGCACGCAAAGTTTAAGGCATATTGGGGTCATTTGAGGGCTAGGAGAGAACACGCTTAGGTCTGAACCGAAGCAGCTCAGTTTGTGTCCCTTCCAGGTGAAATCAGGGTTAAATCCTTGCCCTAAATAACCCTCAGACACACGCAACCACACGCCCGTCATTTCAGTCCCACCAAGGGCTCTCCCCATTTTCTGCCGGGGGCTCCCACCACCATCCGCTCCCCACACACACCTGTGCCGCCAGGGCCCTCCTTCCGCTCGCTGGGTGCTGCTGCCAAAGTCCACTGCCACATGGGCCACGGCTGCCGCGGGGGGCAAAGGGCAGCCTCCACTCCTCTACCCCACAACGACTCCCCGGGGTGCTTGCTC